>NW_010521634.1:0-660 GCF_000687285.1 Phaethon lepturus | reverse complement strand
ACCGCTGGAAGCGACCCGCTCCGTAAGAGCTGATGCGCAGGTTTATCTCCCCGTCTGGCAGCCGTGTAGCAGCCTCCCATCCTACCTATGAGCGTGTCTCTCGGATTTCATCATCTAGTTATTTTAAAGCAAATATTACAATTGTATTTCTCAGTAATTGGTAATAATGATTTTTTCTTTTTCCTCCCAGAAATTAAAGTTTACTCCAACTGCATTGCTCTTGCCCACAGTAAGGGTATCCAGGAATGAAAAATTTTTGTCTGCATAAAATGATATTCTAATAAAAAAACCTGCTACTCTAGTGTCATAAAAAATATTTTTTTCTGGTAGTTTTTACTCCTCAGAAGAAAATCTGCATATTTTGTATTCTGAAAAAATTTTTTTTTTTTAATAGCCTGAACCAAATAATTTCTCATTTTTACAGGCTTCACTTCACTTTTCTCACAGTGAATAAATTGCAACTTATTTCCATGAAATCCACAGATGACACAGATCTTTATTTTGCATAAAGGCATAGAGAAGTGTCTAATATCTTCAATATTCATCCGCTAAGTGGACATTTGCATTGGGGTAGAAGGGAGCAGGGGCGCCGGCCCTCCCGCGGTGACAGCTGTACGGCGGGATGACATCTGACAGCTGTGACAGCGCTGACGGGAGGCC
>NW_010521633.1:0-269 GCF_000687285.1 Phaethon lepturus | reverse complement strand
GGCAGGAAGGGCAATGTGGGACCGAGGGGGCCCAAAGGTGCCCTGGTAAGGCTGTGCCCCACGCTGCAGCTGGGGGAGGCATGAAAAAGCCATGGCCAGGGAAGCCTTGGGAAGAGGGGAGTTTGTGTAGGTCCTACAATAATCTGCTTTGGGACTTTTTCCCCTTCCCAGGGTGAGAACGGGTGTGACCGGAGAGGTGCTACGGGGAGGAAGGGTGCCAAGGTACCGGCAGCTCCGAGAGGGGATGGAGGCGGGTGGGATGAGCGCAG
>NW_010521632.1:3326-3571 GCF_000687285.1 Phaethon lepturus | reverse complement strand
GTAAGATGATCGATTGCATTGGGGACCGTCCGTAAGGTGTGAAGCGATTTGCGCAGGTCGGCGTATACCAGGTGGCTAGCAACCTTACAGGTATACACTTGGGGGACTTCTGTCCCATTTGGTAGGGGATTAAATTCCCCATTTGGAGGGGCTGCGTCCCCGTTTGGAGGTCTGGTTAACTGTTATCTGACTTTTGGCTAATGCATTTCGGGTATTGATTATTGGTTTGTCATTTATTGGATTTT
>NW_010521632.1:698-1050 GCF_000687285.1 Phaethon lepturus | reverse complement strand
GGAAACCCATCTTTTTTTCGAGGGAGCGAAGTGAGGGAGCCAGTAGTCCATGATTGTCTGGAGACAATGGAAGTGGTTTACTCCAGTCGACCTGACTTAAAGGAAGAACTGCTGGAGGACACCGAGAATAATCTGTTCACCGATGGAAGCAGTTTTGTGAGACAAGGACATTGTAAGGCCAGTTACGCGGTAACCACTACTCGTAAGGTAACTGAAGCTAATCCTTTACCTGCAGGAACATTGGCTCAGAAGGCGGAGATTATTGCCTTAATTCGAGCATTGGAAATTTCAAAAGGAAAAAGGGTCAACATATGGACAGACTCCAAATATGCCTTTGGAGTGGTACATGCTC
>NW_010521632.1:0-499 GCF_000687285.1 Phaethon lepturus | reverse complement strand
TTCTGCACCAGAGGGTAGAAATAAATTGGCGGATTATAAGGCTAAGCTGGCGGCAGAACAGACAGAAATTGTAAAAACTTTTTCTCTGATCCCAGATGGTAAATTCAGTATAATAGAGAATGAAAAATTAGAGTACTCTAAAGAGGATAAAGTTATGATAGAGGATCTAGGAGGAAAGGAAAATCAGCAAACCGGAGTATATACAACACCAGATGGAAAAATAATAGTTCCCTATAACATTTTATGGAAATTTATCCAGGAAGAACATGGCAAAACACATTGGGGGGTGGATGCGTTATATAAATATTTAAATAAGAGGATAGTGAGTCGAAATTTATATTCTACCGTAAAACAAATTACTCAAAGATGTGAGACTTGTTTGAAAAACAATCAAATACTAGGTATAAAGTGCAAATTGGGGCGATCGGGAAAGGAAATATACCGGGACAACAGTGGCAAATAAATTTTTCCAAACTCCCAAGAAAAGGGGGGTATCGGT
>NW_010521631.1:4135-37670 GCF_000687285.1 Phaethon lepturus | reverse complement strand
CCCGGCCCTCGGGGGCGGCCCCGCGAGCTGCGGCCCCCGCGCAAACCCGCTGTGTTGGAGCGAGGGTACGTGGAGGGGGAATGAAAAGTGGGTGATGCGGAGAGAAAGCTCCAGGCCTCCGTGCTGTGCACGGTCCGCTCCTGGAATTAATTGCTGCAGGATGTCAACAAGATAAAATGTAGCAGGACTCAAGAGAGGATTAGACAGTCCTGTGACCAGGAACATTCGTGCAATGCTAACTGGGTCAAAGAAATGCAAGAGAAATTAAGCGTTGTGCTTCCCTGAAGGGCTGCGCTGGTACCAGCTGGATTTAAAGCAGATTCCTCCCCGCCTCCCCTTCCCAATCTTTTTATAGCAACAAGCAAATAGCAGGAGCTATTGCAAAGTCTCTTCTCTTTCCTTAGAATAATAAAGCATCGCCTGCGCGAGGAAGTCCCCGAGAGCCACAGTGATGGCTGGTCCATGGTACAGCATGTGGTGAAACCCTCCCCTCGTAATTTGAAAGATAGGAAACGCAAGTTTTAACTTCTCTGCTGCCGCTATGCTTCAGATCAAATCATTTACCAAGAAGAGAATGAGCTGCACAATAAAGCAGCTGCTGGTTGGGTCTCCACACTGAAATCCTTTTCTAAGCGCAACTAACCAAAATAATTATTTAACTATATTATAGCATCAGCCGCAAAAACATGTAGAGGTAATAACTGAATCCAAAAGCCAACACTAGTGGCATCATAGGGAAGTGTTGGCTGTCCAATGGGTGTGATGGTTTCTACCACCAAAG
Organism: Phaethon lepturus; assembly: GCF_000687285.1. Taxonomy (NCBI): domain Eukaryota; kingdom Metazoa; phylum Chordata; class Aves; order Phaethontiformes; family Phaethontidae; genus Phaethon; species Phaethon lepturus. The sequence continues at coordinate 36,889 of NW_010521631.1, read as the reverse complement.
AGAGGAGAAGAAATTGGGATTTACTGCAAATAAGCAAAGCAAAATCCCCAGTGAAATACAGACTTCACTCTTCAGGTGTGCATATACACACTAGCTGCTCCATGGAGGTAGCTGCCATGGAGGTATTAGCTGGCAACTGGAGCGTCCAGTATAATCTCTTCCAAAATTTTCTTTTTCATTAGAAAGATGCTGAGAAAAATTTATAGTCTTTGCACATTTTTCTGACACCGTAAAAATGCTCCTGGCACAGTATGTCAGAAGGCATGGTGCGTTGGGTGCACTTCCTAGAGAAGTGTTTTTTCTTGGATCATAATAAAACAGTGCTGCTGGTACAAGCGCTCACATCCTGATCCGCACCAGCTCCCCAAGCTATTTCAGATCCGTCGTACTTCAACAGACACACGTGTCTTTATGGATCGGGGCCTTTGCGACACATTTAAGGAGCCGCTGCTTTCAGAACCTCGTACAAAGTGTTCCACGCCAGCAGCAGGGTATTTTTAAAATGGCTGTGAGAACAAAGCCCTGCACCGGACAGGGCCAGACTGAAGGCACATTGCTCAACCTGCCGCGAGAGGTACCCCGGGCAGGACCTGGCCACAGCTCTGTGCTCTTCTCATACCCTTTGATCTACCTTTGCAGAGTGATTGCACCCTCATGATGCTCCCCCGGCACGTTTCAGGTCCCGGGAGGTGATGCTTGCCTGTCGGACACGGGGGAGCCGGAACGACCGACGGGTTGGAGCTGGGGACCGCAGTCCTGGCACCCAGGACCTCCAGCAAGCTGCTGGCTTGCTTTGAGTTATTTTTGCTCTCTGTAGAATGGGAATAATTCTTGCTTAGGGGAAGAAGCAGGATTTATAAGATCAGCCAAACCTATAAGAAAAAATAATTATATAGAAACAGATCTTTCATAGCCAGCAAAGAATCGCAGTGGTAAAAGAGGAGCATGTGCTGCAGCACTGGGTCGGTTCTTTCTCTTTATTGATTTCAATGGTTCCTACAGGACGTGAGTAATACGAAGACAAATGTGACGAAGAGCCTGGCCATCTACTGAAGATGATGTAACTAGATGAAACTGCAGTTTTCACACCGTCAAATGCGAAAGCTTGATTAAATCGAACAGCCGTACCAAAGACTCAGGACTGCACCCAGCCATGTAAACCCGGTTCAGTGGAATGTGAATTCCCTGTTTGGTGCCGCAGGTCAGACTCTCGCCCTCCCCGCCTGTGGTGGTTCGGTGCGTTAGGACAGGTTTAAGGGAAGACACTCTGTTCTACATGCACATGTGGCAAGGGTATTTTCTGTACTCCTGGAGTATTTGTTGTCCCAGTGAAATCCCAGTGGAGTTAATGGAAAATTTCCTGTTGGCCATCTTGTGCCAAGACCCAAATTTCTACCTTTTGTTCATCTCCCTCCTCCCTTACTGGTCCCTGGATGAAGGATTCCAGCTAAGGGAGAAAACCTTCGCGAGAGTAATCCCAGGCCTTCCTGTAGTCTATTACCTAAACTTACACCAGAAATACTTCTAGTTTAATACGTGCAAGTGTTTGCAGGAATAGCCCACACTAGTACAGAGGTACAGCCTCGCAGAGAGCAGCGAAGCAACCATGCTGTTTTACACATTGTTTTAAAACATTGCAAAAGGAATGAAAACACATAAACTCATGAATGGAGAATCTGAAAATCAACATTCAGTTTGAAAGGTAAGCGTGCTTGCCTTGCTCCTTTCTCCCTGGGCAATGCACAGACTTTTTACTGAATATAGTTGCTATTATTTACGGGAAAACTCATGACCATGCTAAGACAAAGGAAGCTGAATCTTCTGAGGTGTTAACCAAGGCAGATGTTAAATATCCCTGTTCGCTTCCTTTGCATGGTAACCTGTAATTCATACTTCTGAGATTTCAGCAGCAGCTCTTCCACAGATGCCGAAGACCTGCATGAGCGCACAAGTCCAACTAACAAGAACTGGGACCGCAGCATCCCGACACCACGCAACCACGCCGACTGGTGAAGCACTCTCGCGTGCCGCTGGAGCCTGGCTCATGTCCCCACAGAGCCCCGAAAACCCCGGAGAACAACTAATTGAGAGAAGAAAAGGTGTAGCCTCGTCAAGAGACTGACGTGTTAGAAGTCAGAATCCGCCGTGGGGGATGGCACATCGCCAGACACGAGGTCAGGCACGACGCTTCCCTTCACCCCACGCTGCTCACGGGAGCGACGCGTGTGCGGTTCCGAACGCCCTCCTCTCCCCCTGCTTTCCCTGGGGGAGGTGGGAGGCGAGGACATGGTTAAAAGAAATCCTTGCGCATCTCTAGGCTTTCCCCCATCTAATCTCACCCTGGTGATGCCTTCTTGTCAGGATCAGCAAAACCGGCACCTAGCTTGGCTCAGGTCTTTAGGTAAAATGGGTCTTAGCTCTCTTGCCAAAAAGCAGTCTATTAACTGGTATGCCGTTTTTTGAGAAGGAAGAAGGGAAATGAAATCAATAAATCCTATCTCTGAAGAGCTATCAATACCATTAGCCATTAGTGGAGAAACTACTGTTAATTCACTATTAGCACCCAAAGGGAGCAGTCTGTGCCTTCAACTAGAAAAAAAATAGGAAAAACCGAGAAAAAAATCCCTAGAAAAACTAGACTAACTAGGAAAAAAAAGTGTGCTATGAACAACTAGCTGATGCCTAAATCTTTGTGGTCATTAAAATGCAGCAGGAGTGCATATATGTTTTTTATTTTCTGTAATGTATGTTTTTTTACAATAAACATCTAGCATTTTTAAAAAAGTTAAAACTGTCCACTGACACACCAGGAAGATCTAAGCAGAACATACCTTCCTATCTTTTAAAAACTGGTAACCTGTGAGGATTCCAGGCTTATTTTGGAATAAGAAAATATTCAAATGCACCAAAGGCCCCCAAAGCTTAATTAGCTTTACTGCTTTCCATGCAAACAGAGTAAGCGAGCATTTAGAGAGCGAACAATTAGTGCCTCTGGGTTAGGAGGGAAAGATGAAAAGCAAGAAAGTAACCATAACACTCACCTTTAATAAAGTACTTTTCTCCCAAAAGGTCACTCAGTGTACCTTGCATATTCTTATCCTTTCCAGTTACCTTTTTCTCAGTTTCTCATCCTTCCTTGTCTCTTTGGGCTCAATTCCAAGACGTTTTAAGGCCCCTCTGCTCTACCCATGTCAGTAGAAAAGAATTGCCACGCAGTCACCTGCACTGATTTGGGAAATTCCCACCCTATAAGGCACAAACCCAACTTTGTACTATCACTGAAGAGCCAGTGGATACGGGGCATGAAGGACCAGAAACTCGGAGTCCGGCCGAGGTGATTTTGTATTCAACTATATTAAAATAGCTGTAGTTTGTTTACTGCAAGTTAAGGAACAACAGATTTTCTCCTGTCTGGCTTAGAACCACAGGACATAAGCTCAACTCAAAGACAAAGGATTGAGTGAGAGATGTTTTCCATGTACACTCTCTGGACAGGACACCAGGCTCTCCATCAATTTTGGCAGAGAGTTTTCCTACAGCTATATCTCCCAATACTTACACGCCAGGTTAGCAGATATTATTTAAGAGCTCAAAAACTCCAATTTCGGAACCATGTAACAACTATACTCATCTTAAAATGTAACATCAAGTAGATTAAATGCAGCAAGCAAAGGCCCTAGAATGATTTTACCATTGAGGACCAAGGAGGTAATTTTTATTCCCATCATGACAGCTGGATTTATAAAGCCAGTATTTAATTGGCATGGACGTTACCAAATCAACGGCTGCCACTGGAAAAGGTTCATTCCTGGGCTTGAATTCCCACAAATAAGAATAATTCTGTAAGCCCTGCTTTCTGGGTGGCTACACGATGAATACGTTCACCGCTACGCTCCGTGCGCACGAAGCCGTGTTACCCACACCATCTAGTGGCAAAACTGCAAACGTGATGGTGGGAGTTAAAATCTCGCCCACGAGATGGAATCGAAGAGAGATCGTTGCTGAAGCTTGTAATGGACTCTTCGCTCTGTTGGCGACTTACAGCTGCTTCAAGACAGCAAATTTTAAAACTACAAACAAGCTGAACACTCTGGGGCGTGCGGTATTCGTGGAAACACTGAGCTAAATCATTTATTTCAAAGCAAAGCAGCGCCAACATACTGAACACGAGTTCTGAAGAGACGCAGGGGTGCCAGCGAGAGGTCCTGTGGGCTTCCGTGCTTTACACAGCGAGTGTGCTCAGATGTTTTATGTTTTCTGCTGCTGGCAATGGGAACATCACATAAACAGGTAAGTGTGTGCACTGTTAGACATACACTCTGATGCTGGGGGGAAAAAAAAAAAAGAATGCGGTATTAAAATGAACCAAGGACAAGAGTTAGTGGAGTATCATTCCAGAAAAAAAGATGCAAAAAATCTTCACCTTGTTCCCCTTCTGTGGGAAGTTAATTGAATCTTTGAATCTCTTCCCACTGCCAGACCCCAAGTCTGCTTTGGGCTTTCTGAGGTGGAGAGGGAAGAGGAAGGGAAGAGCAGGGTCTACAGGACCCAGACAAAACCCTACACTGCACAAGCAACCTTACTGACTGACTTGGAAGGTCAGAAGATGACCACATGTGAAGACATGGGGTTGAGATCCAAGTAGGTTTGGACACAGGTTTTCCACAAACTCTGGAGGTTATTACTATCCAGGTCTTCACTTTGCAATCCAAACCCAACTGATTCAAGTAGCTTTCTGGTCTGCAGATCTAGAAAGTTACAGAAAGTACAGGGAAGCCTTTCTGGGATTAACAAGTTTCTTCCATGCTTCCATTTTACCCTTAACACTCGCGGTCACTCACTTTGGCGGTACACGCAACTCTTCGGTAAAAGCTTTAGGAATTAAGTTAAAATATGAATTAGACTTCAAGAAGGTTTGAAACAGATATTGGATTTATTGGTCAGCTATGAGTAGGAAAATACATTGGTAAAGAAAAAGAAGACCCTGTATATAAATATAATACTAACTAGTTAAAATTTGACCAAGAAGAAAGTTCCACTGAAGAGAACAGTAAAAGCCCTTGTTTACCATCAGACCATATTCAGTTTCCCATTTATCTTATTGAAGAGCTGCCTATAGACAAATGCAACATTCTTTGAGCTTAGTGCAGATAATGTGCTGGTTTTTGTTACATGAATGGTAAACAAGAGTTAGTCCAGTGCATTACACATTATACAGAAGTACTGTGAATAAAGACTAAGATATTCTATTTTAGACACTACTTAAACATACCAAGACACTTAAGTGTTACAAATTTATGCAACCAAAACAAAAGAATAGCAGTTAACATACTAAAAATACTGTGTCCGGCTGGATGAAAAAGGCTTGCTACTTAAGCGGTTAACTGAATTTTTTTTTAAGTTTTACAGTGTAATTAGGGTTCCCCCCCAGTGGTGTTGCAATTATTTTGTCTCTCATACAGGTTTTGTGTGGTTGAAAAAGCAAACTCTAAGTCTGCTCTAAAAGAAAAAAACAAAGTTGAGAGAGTTGCTAAAGTGACATAAAAGATGCATACATACAATGTTCCTAAAGTGAGTTTTGTCAAATGCTAGCCAAATTTACCTTTTTTTTTTTTTTTTTTTTTTTTAAAGCTGCTAAAAGGACAAAGTAATTACAACACACACTGACTTATATGCTCTTTTTCCCCCCTACTTGTGTTATGTTAAAAGCAGTAACTTGTGGTATTAGTCTTGCACTCTAATCAATTCTTTTAGTAAAAGGTCTATTTCCATTTACACTTTGACACCCGGAACTCTTGGTAAATGTAAATAAAACTAGACAAGATATGGCTGACTGTACTTTAAGTGGGGAAAAAACCCTGGTCTAACCTAAATAAATCCTTTCAACCCCAAGGGTGTTCTGTGACTTTTGCTATATGTGCTTTTACAACAGGAACACTGAAGGTACATTATGGCAACATCCAAAACCACCTCGAATAAAAATATTGCAAATAACCATTTTGTATTAAAAACTGTGAAGCAAAATTTTGATTTTGTGAAGACACGGTTTATTGCCTTATTCTGTGTTATAGCTGGAAATTGAGACTTTTGAGTTAGATTTGTTTGACACAGGAATATATTTTCTTCGAAAGATTGGTTGACAAAGTTTCTGTCAGCTCTGTTTTGGTGCCATCTGGCCTTTCCCTATACTTAAAACCTTTCTCCTTCCTTCAGCCCCCGAGTCATAGCTGCAGTCCAGTTAAAACCCAGTGAAGTCAAAAGGTGTGTCTTCAACATATCCAGTGGGTTTTCGACTGGGACCTGATGGCCTAATATAAAAGCTGGAGGAAACTGTTATTTAAATGGACCCTTCGACTGTAAGGTGACTAAAGCAGGAACATTGTGTCTCCAAAAACACAAGGGGCCGTATTTTAACATGCTGTCATAAATTCAAATATTTTTTAAGACTAAGCAATACAGGAGAACACATACCGGATAAAGCTCAAACCTTTAGAATCTAACAAGTGCACTCAAGCTCCAGCATCTATTAAAGTAAATTATCCCCCTCCAAGAAATACAAAACGAGTAAGTGCTTCCCTTGCCCTTCTGTAAAGCTTTCTGGACTCATTACACAATCCAGATAATCAGAAAAGAAAAATAGTTTGCTCAGTTTGACAAGCTAAATCGGCTCATCGTCACTGGAAATTGTCATGATGTACATTACCAAGACATCGTTAAGGAAACATGAGTAAAACACCTTTTATTCACACTTTACAAAAAAACCCCAAAAAACAAACAGAAAAAAAATAACACTACGCATTAAGTCTACTACAGCAATACTACCAGCATTTCAATGTACTGATTATAAACGGGACATGTTTGGTGTTTTCACAACTAAAACCAAAAGAAAATAACCCCAAGAGATCAGGTCCCAGACAAGGATTCAAGATCAAAATTTCTCCTACTGAAATTTTAAAATGTACATTTTACATATCCGAACTGTTTGTAATTTTTACTTTCAGTTTAAAACAGAACGGTTTGAGCACACTTAATGTGCTGACTACTTTTCAATAAAATTTTGAATCATTATTACCAATCCACTCTCTTATATATAAAAATTCACAATATTTAGAAAGTTTTCTCTTAATGCTCAGTGTCCTTTTGCTTCCCTGCCCGCAGCTGAAACAAAAGCTGTTTAAGACCAAGCTCTCTATCTCCGTTTTTTTTTTAAACATTGATTATTCAAGTTGTATTAGTTTAAGGAGATAATAAATTCTCCCTTTTAGGATACAAATAAACAAGTTAAATTTGTAAGCTGTTATACACTTGGCTTCATGACACAAATGGCACTGAGGGTACACTGCAACTTTAGTCTTGCTTGACACTTTAAAATAAGACTTGGTCACTCTAAAAAAAAAAAAAAAAAAGGATCTGAAGAATTGTCTTTGGGACCTGTATTGAAAACGCATTTATTTTACACTGCTTCATCAATGGAAAATGTAGGGTTGGGTTATTTTTCTTCAAGGAATTATACTTTCTGAAACTGAGGAACACACTTAAACGAAAGAGAATTCACATGATAGTAATTCTTAGTGGGAAAAACGGCACTGTGCAATGACACCGAAAGAAGCAGTGCACGGGTATTAGAAGCTAGAAACTGTGTACCCATAACCTGAACATGTTCAAGAAGTGTGATATTCAATGCTTCACAAAGGAAAAAGAGATGCCACAGCTTATACAAAAGTATCTTCATAAAATTTTCACAAGTGTTAACATTATTTAAAAAAAATAAAAGAGGATGCACAGGATCTCTCTGCATGCACAGGCAGTGCTAGTTGAGAACAAATTTAAGCAGGCACAGTGGAGATAGGACAAGTATTCAAAACAGAAATGAAGGAGCTGTACACAAGTATCCCTAAATTTTACTTCAAAAGTTAGAGATGTGAAAAATATCTGAGTGTATACGCATCAGCAATAACTTCAATCCGTACATGTCTACTTATATTCACTGCTTAGCTTATCTGTTCTGCGAGAACTCTATGCTTTTCTCTCTTTTTTAATCAGAAATAGACAGAATGTATTTAGTTATCTCTGTAAGATATTAAGATTTTATAGGTTTGGATTTTAAAAGCAATGTTCTCAATTGAACATAAAAAGTAGTACAAAAGGGCTAACGAAACCCTAACAGTGCAAATCATTAGCAGAGAAAACCTGTGACAACCTCTTTTACAAGCTGGCCTTTATAACACATGAAAACAGATAAAAATTTAGCCTTAGTTTACAATACAATCATTTTCCAAATCTGATTTTTCTTTTTTTAAAGTACAAAATCTCATAAATCAGGTTTATCTGTTGTTCATATACAATCAATAAAGGCTAAATTCAAATTCTATATTTTACAAACAAGTCTGAAAAAGGAGGGAGTGAAGTACGGAAAATGTTCTGTGGATGTTCCTACTGGCCTCAAAAAGTAGTGCTACAGATAACTGTGCAAAGAGAATACACTGTATAACAATTCCCTATTTCAAGGCATGAAAATGTCACGTTGGATAAAAGAAACAGGAAGGTTAATTGTAACGTATTAAAGAAAGGTGCAAATGCACCAATCGCTGTCGAACAGTATACAAAGTATATTGGGCTCAGAATTGTGTCTGTTGATAGCACCTGGCTTTTACTATGTCTTTAGCAAATAATTAGATTTAAGATTAAGATTATTAAGGAAAAAAAAAATCCCTGTTGGCCATACCTCACTCCTCTATATTCAGATTTTACAATTGTACAAGTTAGATTGAGGTTGCCCTCCAAAATGTACTTGACTACCTCCTGCCAGGGAGATGGATTCCATTTACAGGAGGCAGGAAAGGCAGCAAAAGCTCCAGTTGTGCAAAAAGTGAGAAGTGGTCAGAAGGGATGAGTGGATGTGGACAACCACTTATATTGTTCTCTATCAACCAATGATGATCCAAAGGTCCAAGAATGCCAAGTATGTTTAGCTGAGGTTTAGAGTAGAAGATGTAGTCAATAATACCCTAAAACAAGAAAAGAAATAAAGTCTATTATAAGTGTATATTCTTGACTCAAGGTATTGTTCCAAACAACAAGTGAGCTCAGCACTACGGGTAACAGAAATGCTACCACTCCTTCCCCACAGCACATCATTCACTTAGGACTGCTTCCTATATCCCATGGGTTGCTCAATATAGATTAGGAAAACAAAAGTATCACTTCGGTTCTGCTTTTGTGAGTTGTAATTTCCAACCTCCTACAAAGCTTAAAAGCACATTCCTCTGGTTCTGAGAAGAACCATCTTTGCTTCCCCTGGGCAACAGAGCACTGCGCATTTTCCAGTAGCAACATGCATTATTTCCTTGCAGTTGACAGCTTAAGTACCCCTATTGTACTATTTCATTTAGCTTGGAGTATTAAAATACAGTATCTTCCTATTTACAGGGCATGTTAACAGCACCCCAACTCTTGCAAATCTATTACAAGTTACGAACAAGAAAAAGGAAAATTTGGTTTCTAGGAGACTGAAGTGCTGGGCACTCTCATTTGCTATGTTTTAAATATAAACTTAGCTACCCAAATGGATTAACTTCTCTGTTAAATTTTGTACAACAAATCACATTAGTTAACCTTCAAAACGGAAGACTTTTCCAAAATACCAGCCCAGTCCTTACCTTGAAGTCGAATGTGTAATTTGTATAAGGCATTAGACCGTTCTCATAGGCACTCTTCAACTTGAAACCATGTGTAATCCTTCCATTTGTTGTTCCATTTTTCCCATTACAGCTGAAGTTAGTAAGACTTTCATTGTATCTCAGTTCCTTAAAATCTTTGTGGTTTGTTTCCACTCCACCAGTGCTCAAGTACTCAACAACACCTTTTAGGAGAGACACATTCGCACAAGAAGGTATTAACAACCATTCAGCAAATAAGCATGTGCCGATTAGTATATGTAGTCATACATGCAACCTTACGCATTGTAAAAGCAAAACCTTAACACATATACAATACAGTCAGCAGTAGTTCTTATAAAATATTTCAAGACAATGTATATGTATGTCAAGAGCAAATGTCACCTAGAACAAATAGAGACATACTTTGATTAGAAAAAACTGGAATTAGGAACAGACTGCCAGGGGGAAGATGAAAAAAGTGGAAGTAAAATTTTATAGGTGCTAGGTAGGCAGCTTCCTCCTCTCCTTGCCTCTATGCTCAAGTCTTGGCTTTCAACATTCTTTGGCTAAAATGTTGAAAAAAAAAAAGCGCCAACTTTCATAACAGTACTTCAGATAAAGTTAACTTCAAAGAGGCTACAAAGCCAAATTGACAAGTTATTTGTCAAAGATACTTTCTTCCTTTCCATTCCTGTATTTTAAGATAACAATGAAAATACTTCTGAAAGACCAGACATAGCTATACTACTGCATGGGCAGTAAGGTCACTCACAAAAGAAACAGTTCTATCTTTTCTCTCTTCCTTCTATTTTCTTAGTACATTTAGAGCTTATGATATCAAACAGCATATCCTCCAAGTTGAAAACTCCTTTAAAAAAGTGAGACCTTGAAATTTAAATTGTTACGCGTTTGAAACAGTCTAAAAGAATAAGAAATAGAACTCTTACCAGAGTCTGGTAGAGAATTGAGATCTGCACACAGTACAAGTGGAATGGTTCCAAGTTCTCCCGAAACACCAGGTTTGAGACTACGAGAAGCTTTATCAATAATGTTCTTTACCTCGGACAGGAACATCATAGTCTGAACCAGCTTCACATCAGAATAATCTGGGTCCCAATGCATATGTGCATTAGCTACAAGAACTAGCTGCTTTTCCATCCCAAGATGTGGCTTTCCAGCTAAAATTTAAAAATCAATTATTTACCTTGCAACAAAAAACAATTTTAAACAAGATGTTTGAGGGGAGGCAAAAATAAAATACCGGTATAACTTGAAAAGGGTTAATAGCGTTTCGTTTAAGAGTGTCATACAACTGTTTTAGTTGATATGAAGCATTAGGAATAATTGTGCTTCACATTCAAGGCCATTGACAGACTATCTTGTTACAAGTAATGTTTACATATTTAAGAATACTGTGAATTACCATATATAACAGATAATCCTAACAATAGGCAAATAGCGTAGTTCTAAAACATTGGAACAGTTTTCCTCAGGTTGTGACAGTAAACAGGCATTGCTCGTATCTTATTAGGCAATGAGCTCTGAATTTTAAGTTATCCACATTGTAAATTACCTCTCTTGCTAGAAGTGCTTCTTAAAAGGTTTGTTTGTTAGAATCTAAATTAATAACATATCATTTGGATAAACATAACACAGGTTGAGTAGGTACCCTGTGCGATACTTACAAAGCCAATTTACACTTCCTAAATTAAGGACACCCAGAAGCACGGGACTAACACCAACCGATTCTTTGATACCCGTACATAACTCGAGCAACAACAACAACAACAACAACAACAACAACAACAACAATCACTCAAACTCAAGTCTTTGTATTTTTTAAGCAAAGAGATCTAAGTGGGGGGGGAAAGTCTTCATCATTTAAGCAATATGACTTTTCCTCAAATCCTCTTTGGAAACAAATTTGTCTAAGCATACAATGTGCAAAGATGTATTCATCTGTAGAACCTAAGTTTCTCTGGTTTACTATAACAAAAGTAAATTTTTTCCATTTATAAAATACAATCTATTAAACAGTTAAAGTAAATAGGACTTACATGACATTTCTATCAATTCCTTTCGCAGTTCTAACAATACAGCAACTCCAATGTTATCTTTTGTCATAACTCTGTTCAACATTGCTTCTGAACCTTCTGAGTTTGCCATAGCTAGTTGATTGAACTCAACAGTATGTTTTTGAACCAAAGTAAATCTGAAAGAGAAACATATGTTTTTTTCAGCAGCCAGATACAAAAGTGTTATAGAGAATTCTCCTTTTAATTAAAGCTCAAACACATTTATGATGTGAAAATCTCAGCCAATCACATAATTTCATAAAATCCTAAGCTGAACTCAAAGGATCATTTTCCTAGCAATTTTTAGATATTTTATACTAACTTAATTTCAATTAAGGGTGGGGGGGGTATAGAGAGACTAGAGAAAAGGAGTGCTTGTTTCTAATTCTGCACCAGTTTCTAGTTCCAAGACGCAGATTTAATAGAGGGACTAGTAATTTTTCTGAGCCAAATAGTATCAAACCTGGCACCTATATTTACTTGTGGACACAAAGGAATGGAAGCAGGAGGAGGAAGGGAAATGATTAACCTCAATTCCAGATAGTTGTACAAGTACAATATGACACAATCAGTAAGTGATAAATAATACTGGCTTTAATTTAAATTATGGCTTAATAAATAATGGCTTTTTTTAATTAATATGGCTTTTAATGGCTTTTTTCCAGAAGTGAGCAGTCATATTAAGTGCCTGGTCTTCTGCTTCATCAGAAGGCTACTGTATCAAAAAGTCAATGTCATCTGAGGTCTTACTGCAGCAATTTTTGGAATTACCAATTCCTTTACTCAAAGAAAGCAAGAAAACAAGACATTGCTTCATTTTTCATTATTAACACCTGATGGTTGGGACGCACACACTCAACAACGGAAGTATAATTTAGTGAACTCCTAACCTGCACTGCTCTAACGGAATGAAATTCCAACTTAAACAAAACTTCAGGGTACGATTTTTTTATTGCTAGTTACGCACAGAATGATTTCTCTCGTACAGGCCCCTCTTTCTAACGATAGGAACGGTCTGTAAGAAACACCGAACGGCCACAAAAAGGGCGATTAATGCCAAACTGTGGGACCTATAGACTGCCCCGAGAAATTATGCGAAAGAGAGCAAGACACAATAGAAGGCTTTGCAAAACACATCACTTACTTTTCTGTTTTGAAAAATATTGCACAACCATCAACGTGTTTCCTTTCCTGTTCTGACATTGTCCTAGCTCTAGATTTTGGACTGAAGAATCCATTGTAGCCACGTTCTTTCAATTCTACCAGGAAAAAGCTGTAGTACTGTTCTGTTTCAACCTCCTATAAAGTTGTAAGACAGCACAGCATGAATGTACTATTAGACTGATATTATTTAGACTCTTCAGATGTGTAAATCACTTTCAAATTAGATTTAAGGCAAAAAAAATTCTAAGAATTAAGTACATCAGAGAATGCAAATTTGAGAGCGATATCCCTATTTTAAGAAAATATAAATGAATTTCTGTAATCCCCAGAGTTATGATTATCTCCAGCCTTTTATTTGAAAATGTGTCAGTTATAGCCCCACGTACACACACAGACACAAGAACACCCCCACGTACATTTCTTTGATCAGCAGCTGCTGGTTCACATTCCAACTGTGTGGGCTGAAAAGCATTCTTTTGATGTCAAGCAACACATAATGTTCTAAACACCACTTCTTTTTTCTTTTGTTTTCAGCAGGTTTTGAAAACAGACCGTTTACTGTAAACACGTTTCATATAGAGAAACCAGCACACGGGAATAGAAAAGGAAAAGAAATAACAGTACGTCTTTTACCTGAAGACTTATGATGTCAGCATTGCAGCTCAGGATTTCCTGCATAATGGCTTTTTTTCTGTATTCCCAATTCAGTGCCCAAGACGGACAATAGCCATACAGCTGCCGGGTAGCGTATTTATCACAGAGCACATTGTAACACATGACAGAGAACAAAGCTGCAGAACAATAATTTTACTTACACACCGATATGTTTAACAACAAAAATAGATATACAATTATGTTCTTCCCTTTTGCCTTCTGCAAACTTATCAATTCATGCTGCTTTCGCTTCAACCAAACCACAGCACATGTATCTATACTAAAAAAATTTGTTAGTCCTTCCAAGAAGATAAATTACAAGTTTGGACTTGTGGCAGCTGTCCTCCAGCATTTAATTAGAAAACAAACACCAAGCCCCCTCTTTATATGGTTAATGTAGTAAACAGCAGAGAAACGTACTTTATGCTAAGTGGTGCTCTTCTGTGAAGAGCCTAAAACAAGGCAAGTGTATCTGAACACTTACATTTGCTAGCTATACAAAGGCTTGCAAACTCTTAAAATAAATTTAAAATCTACCTTAATTATTACCACCACGAACTGTAACAGATCCATAGGCAGAATAAGGATCCCTTCACACAATGAAAAAGTGTAGGCAAAGTAAAACCCCAAATATTTCCACCTCAAAAAGCTTACAATTCAGGTGTACAGACAAGAAACATCTACTCTCTGTATTCGTTTGGAACAGGAGTGATAATGAGACAGTTCGGGGCAACAAGGCAGGTAATCCAGCAGCATGGATTTTTGGTTTTGTTTTGTTGGGTTTTTTAATTACTTTTTGTTTAACAAAGCGCTAAGGAATTCGCAGTAGAGTAATGAGATACTTGGAAACTTATTGGGAGCTCCTCTCAAATGTGGAGTAAAAAGAAACAAGACAGTTGTTTGAAGATGCAGCAAAGTGAGGTAACAATCTTGGGCTGATCGAGGGTGAAGGCCCAGCATTTTGAAAACAAATAGGTGATAGCAAGAGACAAGCTGCATTAGCATCATGGTCTTTGAAGCAACTGCCTTAATAAAATCGATAGGGGAAAGTAATGTATCTCAGTCCTGAAAGAGAGGACACGGCAATAACTGAGAAATACACGAAGATTTTTGGTGTGCAGGTAAATAGAAAAGGCTGTATTTACACAATTCATGCAGGGGAAAAAAAAAGGAGTAAACAACATGACCTGAATCCCAACAGCAAGAAAACCGCTGTGTCAAAAATGATACACTGGTTACTTAAAAAGAAAAAAATTCTAGTTTTTTTGGAAATTATGCTCATGTTCTTCCATTTTTTTTATTCTTCAACAAATGTTCAATTAAGCCTATTATAATTCAACTATTTAGCTAATTGTGGACAACAGTTTCAATTCCTGTGAGGAAGACATTAATTAAAAAGGAATTACTTATAATAAAAGATGGGTAAATCTTGAACAGGTGTTCCAACTACTTCAGCTGGCTGGCCAGAACTGCACAGATGACTGGTTAGTTTAAGCATCAAAAATTTTTAAACCGATAGTGAAAATCCACAGCTTTTATAAAGGGGGGACGGGGAGAAGAGAGGTGTTACAGTACCTGTTGGTCTTGTACGGTCTGGTTCCTGCAACATAATCCAAGATCTTGGAGGTGGTTGTTCTGTTGAAACTATGGGCACATTTTAGAGATACAACAAGTGATAATCATGTTTATTTTACACTGCCAAAATATATGCTTTAAGAATGATCACTTACTTCTTTTTGCAGTACCTGCCAAATTATCAAGCAAATAGTTCAGTAGCCTTCGCGTCCCGTCTGGTTCCTGATAAAGGTTCAGAATATCCTGTGTAAGTGGATTTCCTGCAAACACATTTACAGAAATATTTAATAAACAGAACCACGATGAATTTATGTATCAGTGTTTAAAGCTGGCACCTCTGAGAAAAGACACTACTTCTAGTATGAACTACTTAGAGGTTTCAAATCTCAGGTCTTCAATCCCACAGAACACCAGCTGTGTGAATAGCTCTAGCGAAGTTAACCACATTCCCTCCTGCATCTGCCGCCTGACTGAGCACGCCGAGGGCGGTCGCTGGGTCTGACAGCGGCCAAAACTTGGCATGGTACCACGCCGGCAGAGCTGCTGAGGCCAAACAGAGGAGGCACCTCCGCTCACTTGGTGGACGGTTCGCTCGCGTCGAGCAAACCGTCCACCATCGGTTTATCTGCCACTCGCAGCCGAGGAGAGAGCCTACCGTCTGCCAAGCGCGCAAGCGGATTCTAACAGTTTTCACGGACGCCACACAGTGCAATTATTAAAAGGGGAAGAAAAACAGTCTTTTTTGAGACTTAACAGCATTTAAAGGTATTGCATCACTCTGTGCTCCTGATTTTGTGATACAGGTTCCCTCGAGGTCAGCAGTTTTACAGCTAGAATCTATACAGCTCAGAGAAGAAAAAGAAAATTGGAAAAAGATTTAAATGGCTGCTTGCATGAACGGCACAGTACCCTGCAGCAGTACAAACCACGCTCCCTTTTTGGTTGGAGTTGAATACCTACAGTTAACTGCAGACTACTACTTAGTTAAAGCAGCACTTTATCCAACTCCTGCGCAAGCAGCAGAAAGCTTCCGCTCACTGCGGAAAGAGAAGCAAACCTCTTTATATGTGGAGCGCTTTGCCAAACTAGTTCTTTTTTTAAATAATTCCTAAATAACAATATCTATAAACGTGGAGTAAATAGCTACATTTGGGATTCCTATTCAGTAACATTTTATGAACTAGCAGTCTACACGTATCATTAAACAAGCAGATACCAAGAAAAAGTAGTAATACCTTTCAGACCCAAAGTCTGTAACTGGAACAGTTTTCCCAGCTCAAAAGGTAAAACTCGTAACAGGTTGTTATTTAAATGTAGTTCCCTGTAGACAGAGCAAGAATGATACAGGGCTGAAAACAGATCAACGTTTGTATTCAGCAGTACAGTACAAGAAGTTTAACTAAAAGAGAAACAAAATACTAGCAAACCACAATATTGAAAAACTCAGACTAAACAGCAACAGTTAGGGAAATCAGGCTGTACTCAAACACACACACATAGACAAAATACACATTACGTTGAAGTACAGAGGAAAGTAGCTGTTTGGCAAGGTCGTCTTAAAAAGTCAGAATTTTTGTAAACATTAGCAATAATTAAATACTTTAATAACTACCAGTGATGAAGCAGTAACAGCTCTGACAAACGAGGTGATGAAACAGTTCGGCTACGATTAAAGGCCAAATAAAGGGAAACTATCTCTCCGAAGACAAGTAAGCAAAAACTCCAGGACAGGACAGTACGATTAGAGCTAAGATTACCATGTAATATTAATTTACAATAGTAATTTTCTGTTGTTTGTTTTCATAATTTCAGCATTAAGACAAATGTGCTTTTTAGCTTACAAAATCAATATGCAGACAGGAACAGAATTCACGTCCTGAATTCTGATATCCCAACAAACTGGGCAGAGAAAATGGACTTGTTTGGAGCTTTTCACTTACTTAAATGCATTCCCATCTAAGCAGCAAAGACTTTCCTCACCATATTCAATATAAAAGTTGCTACTTTGAAGCCTAGAGACTTGAAAAGTATTTTGGGGCAACAAAAAAGGGAAAAAGAAGGGGGGGGGGGCAGGAAGCCGGGATGCCAAGAGTTACCATAGCTCTTAGTTTTCTACAAGATAACATTTGAAGCAGAGGCACACAACCCTTCTTCTAGCCTTGCATTTCAGAAGCTCTGCCTGGTCCTTCCCCAACAAGGACTCCCTGAGCAATTCTCGCCGTTTCACTGCGTGTTTAGAAACCTTGGTAAAAGTGGCTTCTTTTAGAGACCCTCGGGGGCGTGGAATAGTGGAAGAAGATACAGCAGGGGACTTCCTTTTTATTTCGCTGGGTTATCTAGAAATGTCAAGTCATTGCTCAGCTGGCTGCCAGACTGTCTCACACCTAGCCAACCGGGCTTTCTTGAGTATAAAATCCCACAGACAAAAGCACGTATTTTAGAGAGAAACTCAGAAGCCCACTGTGTCATTCTAGGGTTTCTATATACGAATGAGGCACACAGCAGGTAGGAAAGAAGATGGCGGGGTTAAAAAAAAAAAGCCCAGAACAATATCAACATCTCCACTAGTTCCCAGCACTTCGATAGACAGTTGACATTTAGATGGCTATTATTTTAGGGATGATGTTCTGTATGACATTATAAAGGTACTAGTTTATTCTTTAGGAAGCTACTTTTTCCTCTAAGAGTTTTTCAAAGCACTGATGAAATCTAAAAACGTTTTGTACGAATTACAAAAAAACCCCAACTAAATTCTCTAAATGAAAAACACCAAGCTGGAAGAATGGCACAGTAGTATCATTAGACGTTCTCTCTTGGATGAAAGAATTATTTTCTCTAATGAACCCAGCCCCTCTACACAGCAACGGGGATCACAGCAAATCCCACCAGTTCTTTCAAGCATATCAAGAAAATCTGTTTTACAGCTGAGCTTTCCAAGATAACATGTTACAGCGTTTATTTTTTCTCCTCTTTCCACAAAGATCAGAACTTGTACTGCTCTGACACCTCTTTCTTCAAGCACCTGCAGTAAGGAGGGAGATGCAAGGAGCCTTAGGCGAGCTTTGTCCTACAGACCAAACCCAGAGCTCCAGGGGTGGGAGCTGGAAGAAGCCATCGATTCTCAGGCGTGAGAGCACAAACGATTTCTGTGGCTCAGGACATCAGCAATGCCCAGTGCTGAATTACCATTAGTTTGAACAACTTCCCAGAAGCTATGGGAAGCGTCAGCAGTAAGAGCCAGCCTAGAACATAAAACTCCAGCACAGCCGAGACCTACAGAGCGCTGTCATGTGGGACGCACTTACGGGTTTCACTTCACTTTCACCCCAGTGAAAAGAAATCATGGATCAGCTGCAATTACTGAGGACAGAGCGTGCGCAGGGGATTAATGCACTAGCTTGTCATGTCTAGAGATCTGGATTCAAGTGTTATGTTTCTGTCACAAACAGAAAACTAATGTGATCCTAGACCTCAGCTACACATCTCAAATTCGTAAGATTTAGCCTTCTTCTGTACTCAGAAGAGACTTCGGACTTGGAAGAGCTGAAGCTTCATGGAATCAGCCAGAATAAATTGGGAAGAGTGTTGGGAAGAAGGCATCGTATCTTTTGACACTACTGATGACTACACAGTGCTAAGCTAATTCCATGTCATGAGTATTATGTTTACAGTTTCTCCTTAAAATGGACAAAGACTGATGAAAATAAAAGAATGCTAATGAAGTACAAAGATGAATTTGAGAATGTTCCAGTAAATTTAGGATTGCTAACACCTGAGGAGTAGGTAAAGGAAGGAAGAATCCTGTTACTAATAACTGCTTTTAGTGGAAGTAGTAACACAAAGCTTTCTTTAGAACAGGCTACTTCACAGCTGAAAACCACCATAAAACACACTACGAAACAGAGCTGCCAATTAAGCTGTAAAAAACAAGGTCCCTTTGCTCAGCCTCCAAGGTTGAGACTTTAACTGCTTTGGAATTTGAGCTTTTAGTACCAATTTAATCAGCTAGTTTAATCCTCCCCAACAGAGTGGACTTTCCTGAAGTAGAAATATCAGTCATTGCATTTTATTCTATGTGCAAACTTGCTTTGCTTCCAGTTTCATTAAAGCTGTCCTGGCAGTCCATTTCTCTGTTGTTGTCGTCTTTACTTCTAATAACATTCTTGTTAATTTTAGACTCGGTGTTTTCTGGATTTCAGAAAGCTGTCCATAAATGTCTTCAAAATTAAAAGCAATGAAGGCAAGTACTGGTAACTGTCTAATGACCCTAAGATAAGGCTCTTCCTTTGGGTCAAGGGCAAACAAATGTTGCCTGTAAATATTTACTCTTATATAATCATGTACATATTTACATAACACTGTTTTTACAAAGTAAAATGCTGCAGCCTTAATTATAATCTAAATAGGCATCACTATTCATGTTTCACTTCCAAAAGGAGGTATCATTCCATGCAAACATTGTGCACCTTGGATTTGTAAAATTGAGGAAGAAAAAAAAAAAAGGTGCATTTATAACATTTTTTTTTCTCTCCTCCCCAGCTTGCACAGGAATGCAGTTACACGGTACCAAAGGTGGGAAGGAGACGATATGAGAAAAGTTGCAGTTGTTATAAAACAAACAGAATAAGAACTATTGTTAAGAATATTTACTAGAGATGAATAAAGAGGAAGAAAGTGTAGCTAGCATGATTATGAATGTTTAATTTGAGCTTTCTGCTACCTTACTATGTGTTAAAAGCAATTTTTTGTGTATCAGTATTTCTTAAGAGAAAAACACCACATAAAGACTTGTAAAAGAGTCTGGAAGAGAGGAAACCTGACTCGGAAAAAGATGAAATGAGTGATTGCTCTCAAACTGAGCACTTCTGCAGCTCATTCTGTACCATCATACATCAGAACAGATCACAGAAAAGCCAGTACTGCCATAGCTGCACAGACCACATCAGTATTCAGGGAAACAGATAAAAAGAAGTGAAGAAAGAGGAATTTATTTATGCTTTTTGTTTACTAGAATGTAAAAATTATGCTGAAATTTAAGCTGTTGCTACAAAGATAACAAGAGAACAGTTTTACCTCCTGTTAAAATTTACATACCTGAGTGACACCATGTTTCCGAGCTCTGCTGGTAAACTGCGAATTTTATTAGAGGACAGGTCCAGATATACCAGATTGTGAAGCTTGGCAATGTCTGAAGGAATACGGGATAAGGAATTGTCACTGAGATGCAAAGCTGTCAAATGGGTCAGTGTCCACAATGATGAGCTCAAGCTTCTCACTTTCCCTGTGGAAGGAAGATACAGAAGAAAATAAAAAATTTAAAATATATAGATTTAGCAATAATAACACATTTCCTAAGTATGTATGGGGCGGGGGTGTGAGGAGGAGTTTTGTTTGGTTTTTATTATTATTATTTTATTCAATAAAAATTCCATTAATCACCAATTCCACAGATAAAAAAAATTCAGCAATACCTAAGATAATGTAAGGTGTTCCTGGGGATGCTTAGTTTGTTTTATTCCAATCCATACTTCAGGTTTAAACATCTGTCTTTCTCAAGTTCTGTACAAGACATATTTACTAACTGACCATGAATTCAATAATTAGCAGAGGTGTAAGAAACAGATTTTTTTTTAACTATAGTTTATGTTTGAGATTAAAGATGCTTCTTCGGTTTGCCCCTTATTTCTGCGCAACATCTTTCAAACCAAAAAAATCTTTATTCTATGGCATTAATCCAGTCAAGAACAGATAGAAGCACTATATTTAGAGTGACTAAAATGCTTAGTTGAGAACATGGATTTCCATCTGGCAGTCAACTAAAAGCTGCATAAACTATTGCCAGATATTTAAAAAAAGGTATGATTTTTGTATAAACTGAAGGGTGGAAACATGGATTTGTGTGACAGAATCAAGATTTTTACATTGCCGCATGCAAGGAATGTGAGCTATCATCAGAAGGTCTCAAAACATTTCTTCTCTCCAAGATTTCCCCCATGCCCCCCTGGAGTGGCTCCTTTTTCATTTACAGAAGTCACCCCACGGTACCAAAAGCGTTAGAACAGTACCAATACCAGCTTCTCCAAGGCAAAAAGTTTCTTGTGACAGTCTTTAAAATCCCTACCATGACTCACCAACGTTAAAAACGGTCTGGCTAATATTATACCAACATACACACATTATAATTACTTTCCTTAAATGATTTTCTTCCAAATAAAAAGTCGTATTTAGTGCCTGGGGAAAGCTACACTGATATACGTGTACCTGGGATTCAGACCCTGGTAACAAAAGGTTTAATACAGGTATCATTTCCAGTGAGCTGTAAGAAAGTGAGTGGCCTAAAAAAGCCTGCAGTGAAAAAGCTCAGCAATTTCGATGAGAGCAGGTAAAACACTTGTGGCTTTCTGTATTAGATGACCAAGTATTTCACAAGGAAAAGACAGCGTGAACATTTTAATAAAACAAAAACATCATTCCATCTTATTTTGCAGGGCAAATGCATACAGTTCTTAAAGGATTCATGTTACTGTAATCCTACTAAGAAATCTTTTGAAAGGTTTTAAATATAAATCAATAGTTCTTTGCATTTATAAAATTGAATTAACACCTCTTCCCCCCGCCATGCAAACAGGTGACTCTGATCAGAGAAACGCCTGTAGCTGAAAGAATTTACAATCAACATCACTGATCCATCCTCTTCACTACCTGCACCTCTCTTGGCTGGAATCAGTCTACGGCGAGATTACCAGGTGTAAAAGGAAAGAGCCATCATGTAATGCAGCTCCTACGCAGAGGCAGCAGATGTCCACGTGGATATCCAAGCCTAACGCTGATATACAACGCCAATTCCTGAAGTAGCATTTAACTAGGTTTTTGCATCTGTAACCTTCAAGTTAAGAACGCTATTCACATGTCAAGGCATGTGGCACTTGAAGCAAGACACAGATCAATGATCTGGATGGAAAGCCTCCTCACAATTCAAGGAAGTCTATTTGTTTTCCTCCTTCCATAAATTTCCCTACTGGACAGTCATTTAGAAATACCACATGGCAATTTTTGCAGTCTCTTAAAAAACGTCCAAATTTAAGCAAAATCTCAGCCTAAATATACAACATCACAAAATAGTTTTTAAATTCTTAAAATATTTGCTTGAATTTCCTTGTAAACATACTTTATGTAGCAAAATCAGAATTTACCCTACAAATCAAGAGAGACTGGTGTCCCACATCAGTTGGAATTCATGTTTATGAATTCTGAACATTACCTTATTTTCAAGAAAAGATCAAAAGTCCAACATAATCTCAAAGCTGGCACAGTTCTTGGAGGATCTTTTTTTTTTAATCTCAAGAACAGAGCAAAGATTTACAACTGCTTTTAAAATGAAAACTTATGCTTCAATACAAATCATACTGTCATGGACTAATACAACATTGTTGTTACATTACTTAAAATAACAGCATATGTCTATGTATCATCCCCAACTTTACCCTCCTCTCTTTGACAAATTAGGTTCTAAATCCACACTCTCACCCACCCCATCTTCCGAAAACACAGAGAGCTCACATCCTTATGCTCATCTTGCCACCCTTCCTACATGTTAGGATTCCCCACCTGCCTCAACTTACCTCTCCTACAGCTCCCTATGTTATCCCAACCCAACCCCTTCCCTTGACACACCCAAAGACTGGTAGCTGCTCTGCTGGTATGCTGGCTCACTTCAAGCTAGGTAACTCCACTCCAGACCTCATGTCCTGTAGGCTGCTCTTAACTTGCAATGAGTTTGTAACTCAGAACGATTCCTCAGTTTCTTACCACTTATTTCCAACTCTGCCCAGTGTGATTTCTTTCCGTTGGCTGCTTCCTCTGAGGACATAATTGTGTACATCCTCCGTGGATCAGGTGGATCGTACTTTTTGTTGAGACAAAACCACAAATCGTTAAGCTATTATATACTGAGAATTCTTTAAAAGGAAATTTCCGTCTCAGTTAACTTTTGTGTTGGACGTTTGCTCCAAATACTTTTCAAAACTTCAGCTAAAGATAACCCACGCCCTTTTACAAACTTCACTGAGTGGGAAAGACTTCTGTAAAATAAAAGAACACAGATTCCTGATGCTCCTAGAATCGTAGAGAACAGCCTAACCCCCACCCAATAATTTAACAAAAGCTGTAAACCAAGATAAACATTGTGTCCTGCCACCTTTCACGGGTAAGTTGCTATGTCCTTCAAAATCAACCCGTCCTACAGCAGGTTCTTGGTTCTTCAACAATGAAACTTCAAAAAATGATCACCACCACCACCAGGTTCTCCCTCATACAAACTATAAAGAAGACATTTAGTAATAACCTTGACTACCTATCAGTTCCAGGTTTACTGCAATTCTCAACTCTTTGCACAAGTCAGCATCCGAGAAAAGGATTCAGGTTTCAAGAAGATCCTCAATTCTTTAAATCTGCCAAGTGATAGCTTTTAAACCAACCCTCATTCTACTGTTTTCAATCTCCAAATACTGTACCTGAGGTAAACATTTCTATCACTTTCTTCAGCCAGGTGTTTAACACCGAAATTTAACTCCATTTCTCCCACTCTCTTTCATGTCATTCCTGGTAACTTCACAAAAAACATGTTCAAATTTCTTGTCTGTTTTTACCATACCCCATCATGGACTGTGAGAAAGACGTGGCAAAAACTCCTCTCCAGAAAAACTCTTTTGTCTCAAAAAACCCCCCTCTCCTTCCAGCTTTCCTGTACATCAGCATACTTGTACTGTTTCACTGCAAAGAGGAGGAAGGAAGAAAAAAAAAAAGGGAAAAAAAAAGGGATTCCTGGCTCCACACTAAAGCTGTGTGCCATAACCCTCCCTGTGTCATGAGCCAGCTCTTCTCTGTCCCTACAGAAATACATTTGGGTTTTACTCAGTTTAAGAAGAAAACCAGCCTACATGTATTTTTATACTTTATATAAATCAATCAATACTATACTATGTTGCAAATTAGCGCTGTTTTCAAGTTACACAGGACTTCCAATATAAATTGCATTTATCACAAGTAAAAGTAATGTTCTTGCATGGCCCTACATATATCTAAGAGCTTTCACAGCAGCAATTTCACCACCTTAAGCTGCCACATCCAAACTACATACAGAAAGGCACAAGCAACAAGCTATAGAATCAGTTATATGACATAGAGAAATTAAACAACGCTGGCTCAAATCATATTTACTAACACATTACAAGTAATATTATGCAATTATTAAGGAAAATACATTACAGCAATATTATACTATACTACTACCCAAAAACACCCAATAAAGAAGCAGCTATGCTGGTCAAAATCACCAGTACAGCTACCTACCACGTCTTTTAAGGCTTTCTAACTTTTTCACATCCCTGCACAAAGTGAGTACATCACAAAAGCATTGTAATTATAAAGCGAATAAACAAGGAGTAACCGTTCGTAAATTAGACTATCAACCAGCCTCGTTATCTGCTTACTGATTTTACTGGAAAATGTTTACTCCACGTGTTAAAAACAACAACAGAACCCCCCCCAAACCTTTCATCTAATTATGCATCTTAATTAAAATAAAGCCTTTAGGCACCACACGCTTACTTTAATACAACAGCTCTGTTACTAATTCACAATCTTCCTTCCCTCTCCCACTCCCACTACTGGTCAAAAACAGATTTCTGCACTGAAAAGAAATTCCCCTTTAAAAAGTGAATTGTGGGTAAAAGGATGAGATTATAAATAGCAGCTGGGTGGAGCGCCTTAAAGAATGAAAGCACTGGAGTACCCCGGGTACTGGAATCACCAACCGTAACACTTTCTTCTTCAAACCCAGCTAATTAAAGGAGATAAGAGCAGATTATAACCACCGGAAAGGTAAAAGCGTAACCTCTCCCTGCAGTAACGATGCAACTAGTGCAATAATATATGGCAAAGTCGTGTACAGAGCACCTCTTCTGAAATTGCTGTATATAATTATACGTAATTAACAATGACCAATGCTACATAGGAATGCTCCAGTTTGTCAGGAAACCTTTATCTTCCTCGGTCGTTTGATGCTTTCTCTTCCTGCAGCTCCCTGAATTAATAAATATGTTCCAATTTTTCAAGAAATGAAGCAGGTATACAGGAGACCGAAATCTCATTCAGTAGAGCAACCTGAATGCTCCCCAGAGCACGCTCAATCACACGCGCTAATTAACAGCCTTGCCGGTACCAGCGGCATATCGCTCCTCGCTACCAGAAGAGGATAACATACTTCTCCGGTGGGTTTTGTTAATATGCGCTAAAACAATGAGAGATTTAAGAATTTGAGGTTTTAACACTGGATCCTGGTGGCCCCGCACTCCCGGTCCACCCATGGCACTCCTCTCCGTCAACGTTCCTGCTCTTGATGGTTTTCCCTTTCTCGCTGCTGCATTTCTCTGCGGATAATTCTCTGCTCTTTAGGATTTACCAGGAGCAGAAAAAGCAGCAAATGCTCGAGAGGCTCCTGGCTGGAGGAGCCGCTGCCGACCCCCAGCATCGCTGACGCCGGCCACACCAAGCGTTAGTGCTTCTTCACCCGGCACGTAGAGCTCAGGATTGCCCAGGATCTGACAGCAAGGCTAACCCCGGGTCGTGTTTCACAGGCCGTCGTAAAACACGAGCGCAATAGCTTGAATTGCATTTCAAAACTTCACAGCGCGGAGCAGTTCAAGAAAACCAGTCTCTTTTACAAACCATTGTCTCTCCTCTTGTCTCCACCTCCCCAAACCCAAATTTAGAGCCCGCTGAGCTGCTAAAGTTAACTGTAAAAGCTGAGGTAAAAGTCAGGTAAGTGATACAGTTCTGTCAGACCAAAGCAATTTTAAGTAAGAGCTATAAAATGGTGTTGAACAACCTTAAAGCCATGATAACTGCAGCTTTAAACTATCACGATGATCATTTTCAAAAGAGCTTACTTACACCACCTGTAACTTTCAGTTACACCAACACAGATGGTGGAAAGCACCACTGAATATTCGGCTGTTATCACATGCAGTAAGCTAAAGGAGAAAATCTTTATAAACAAAAGATATGACATGGACGCCTGGAACACACCCCAGACTATATAAATTTAATGAAGAGGACATTTAAATGTATTTGAATGCAAATGAAATTGTTTACTATCTTGTACCAGGTTATTAAAATTGTTATTTAAATTGCTGTAAAAACAGAAGAGCTTGAGAGTTCAAAAGGAGCATGGCTGCCCATTCCCACCCCAGGTCACTTAGTCCCAACACAGAATTAACACCCTCTACTCCAAAGACATTAAGCTGAACGAGGCCAATGAGGTCAACAGTGCAAAGGATCTGCAGCAGGGAATTAGATCTCGAGTCTCCAGTGTAGACAGAGTTTTAAGCCCTTGGTTGCACAGAGGGTACCGAGCGAAAGGCAGCAGGCCAGGGCGAGGGAGAGCAGAGGCAGACAAGCCCCTTCAGGGAAGGTGCAGGGCACGGATGACGAGGATCAGAAAGAGAAGGAGAAAAAACCTGAAGGTTGTAAAGTCGAGTGAGGGCAACCTGTTAGAAGAGCTGACAAAGTTGGCCGATACTGCAGGTGAGTGATGGAGCACGGGCTCTGGCTTCGCTCAGGAGCAGACCACTCGAGACGAAGCCGCATGGTCACCGGTTGAGGCGCACCCGCAGCGACGGCTGCCCGTCTCTCCAGATTAAAGCGATGAGTGCAGTCAGGCTAGGTGTTGTTTCAGAGAACTGTCCTGGAAAGGAGCCGGTGTGATTACCAGCAGCCTTGCGAGTGGGCACGCTGCACTACGGAACAGCTGCTGCCTCGCTGGGGGAGCGCTCTCGGGGGAGCGCTCTCGGGGGAGCGCTCACGGGGGGGCTTTTTGGAGGAGTTGGTGGTGTTGACAAGGAGGAGTTGCCT
This sequence comes from Phaethon lepturus, assembly GCF_000687285.1. Classification (NCBI taxonomy): domain Eukaryota; kingdom Metazoa; phylum Chordata; class Aves; order Phaethontiformes; family Phaethontidae; genus Phaethon; species Phaethon lepturus. The sequence goes on along the minus strand of NW_010521631.1, from coordinate 9,849 downwards.
GAAGGCCAAGCCACTTCAGCTACACTGCTAGCTGTAGAAGAATGAAGATCGTTCAGAGCATTGCCCAACAAGACTTTTGAAATGGTAAGTCTCCCAGGCTATGGGCATGTGTAAGGTGGAAGCTAGGCCAGGAGGCAGCTGACGCTCCTGATGACTATGTAAACTACCAGTAAATAACGCCTCCAAAATGCAGAGACGATAGTCTAGGGAAGCTGCTTTGAGTGACAGGGCAGGAAAGACAGTGGCTTTTTCCCTGTCCTTCCCTTCTGCCGTATTTATGAAATGGGAAGATGGTGGGCAGAACGATTTAATCAAACTAGGTAGGTGAGCCATTTTCTTGAGAGTAAGGTGTGGGGCTTTTTTAAGAAAAACCAACCAAACCAACAGAAAATACTATAGCAGTTCTGCATTTCCTGAAATGCTTTCTACAATACCACAGCTAAATTAACTCTATTTCACAACTAAGTACATTAGACAACTCCTGTAAGCCAGGCTTACCATCAATCCTGCATGGTATTAACCTTAATATAAACATAGACATCAATTTTTCTATAAAATCTCTCCTAGAAACATCAGCTTCTTCCCTATAAAAATTTAAACTAGGCAAAGAAAACTTGAATTCTAAAACTTCATAGAAAATAAGGAACAAGTGAGAGCAGTGTGGGTTAATGTTCAGATACAGCTTTATCTGATCTAACCAAGTATTCTGAAGTAAGTATTTCAATGCTCACTAAGCAGCATCTACCACTCCCATTTACAAATATGAAAGCACCTTTAGAAATACCTGAAGATCACTTTGTTGACGCATTACAACTCCCCTTCTGAAACTTCTTGACACATACTGATGACTTCTGACTTTTTTTTCCCCCCTTTATTTGGGTACAGCAATAAACTGATGTAGCTCAGAAGACAGCCACGAGGAGGAAATAAAGTAGAACCACCCTGATCAAGTACGGAATTACTCAAACTTCTTGCTACTTTAACTAAAAACGGTGAACAAACTATACAAACCCAGACCTAACAAAGTTAGAAGTAGGCAAGACAATTTAAGCCGTCTTCCATGTATCAATGCAGTACAGTATTAATTACCAAATAAATAACTTTTGCACTGCTGAAAATTAGATGGATAGGATACAATCTGCAGTATTTCCTATTAATTATAAACCATTAAGTTGCTCAAAGATTTAATAAGAAAATGATAGCATATTTGAGATTTGAGATTTGGTTTTGTTGTTTTATCTCCAAACCCTAGTACTGGAAGCTCACACCAGACCATTCCTTTGCAACCTTGTGCCCTGAAGCTCTTTTCCATGTAATCCAAAGTTTCATTTTGCATTTGGAAAGCCATTTGGAAAATGGGTTCCAATGACTTTCCCCACAAATATCTTTCTTAAATTGACTGATAGGTCTTGAATACAAAGTTAATTTAGGATCGTCCCCACACCAGCCACTTGTGCCGTGGTTTTACACCGCATGAAGCAGAACTAAGCTGGACCTGCTGCAGTTCCTTCCACCCCAGGACTGTGTAGTTCCACTCCGCTCTTGCATCAGCGCCGACTTTTGTCTGATAACACAAAGAGCAGGCGAAGAGAATTAAACTGCCCAAAAGCTCATTGGGAGGAAGGGGGGAAAAAAATAAAATTGAGGGACTGAGATTCCTATATTATTATTCCTGTACAGCAGTAATGTATGTGTGGATCTGCAGCACAGCTGCTTATGGGACTGAAATTGGGACAACAACTGGCCTGTCTGGCCACACTTATCTGAAATCTCATCTCGCACAGCAGGAAGCAAAATCTTGCTTCCAACTACCCTCACCCATGGATTAGTTAAATAGTAACACTGAACAAAGTCTGAAATCCCAACTGAAGGCAAAGTACACTGCTTTTTAGATAACTTAAAGCTGTAGCAGTTCTAGCAATGTATAGGCTACTCAGAAATGTTAACCTGTATTTAAAGGGTTAATCTTGGCTGTTGAGCTTTATTAGAACGACCAGAAATTACTGCTCTAAACTCCAAACAGTGACCCTCTTCAAAGGGAACAGACGTACATCTAAAAGATAACTACTATGCTTTGGAAAAAATTCTTTAAGGTGATTTCATAGTGTTATACTTCAGTTTTTACCATAGAACTCGAGATTTGCTCATTCCCACTGAAAGATCCACTACCCATTCGCTAAATGAGTGCTTTTCCAAAATGAATCAAGCTTACTGCTTTCGCCTTCCAGTCATTAGTGGTACTTTACTCGGCAAGTTAAAAATTTCTATGTGAACTTAATGCCATTTCAGCTTAAAGTACGGGCAAATGAAGCCACGACCCTGCGTAAACAGGCACTGGTGCTGGCCAGGATGACAAGGTGCAACATCTGCCTTCTCCCAGCAAAGCAACAGCAGCTTCAGCAGGCTTATGATAAAGGTCAGTCCCTACAGAATTTACACACCTGAATTTTTTGTATTTATCCTCAGTCTATACCATGCATGGGCAACAAACTAGACAGTGGTCTTAATATTGTTAAATGATTGGAAAAAATATTCCTAGGCAAGATGCCACACTGAGGAAAGGAAGCAAGCAAGTACCCAACGCATCCCAGCTAAACTTCTAGCGTCATGTGAAGTAAATTTAATGTACTTCAGATAAATTATTATTAGAAATTATTTGGGGACCACACCCCCCCACACACACCCTGAGACATAAAACTTAAACTAGAGAATTAAATGGGTTTTTTTCTGTATGCCCGATACTGTTCCTACAAATCCTGCTAAATTTCATGTCAGTCTTACTTCTATCAATGTCTTATTCAGAACATATTAAATTGCATTTTTGTGTGTGTGGTTTTTTTCTTCTTAAAGAAATCTTAACATACACCTACAGTTTTGGATCTCCCAACCACCAGCAGGTATACATCATAATATGGAAGAATACTTGCATCATGCTATGAAATATAGCTTCTGGTTATATTTTGCTACAATATACAACTTGTGCAAGTAGATAAACCAAAGTTCAGAAATGCAGGTGTAAGCCACCACCTAAAAGAAAAAACAAATTAAATTGAAGAATTAAAGCTTCCTCGAACTAGAGGAATCCAAGCTAAAGTACATTAGTACTAAAATTACAAATATTTTGATGCTGAATAAACAGAAATTTGAGGACTCACCTATCTATTGAAATACAACCTTACATTTAACTTTGTAGGAATGAACAAGATTGCACTATTGAAATACACACAAGGGAAAACATCAGTGTTGCATGAAAACAGGTTTGAGGTTTTTTTTCCTTCTAGTATGCTACTTTTAGGTAAACATCAAGTCTGTGTAAACAACTATTATTTGCTGAGTAGTGCAAACACTCTTGGCTTTTTTTTTTTTTAAAAGGGTGTTTAAGTAATGTGTTTGGTTTTTTTTTTTTTCACAGTAAGTATATAGTATTCAAAAAATAAGACTAGGAAAATCCAATTGGGAAATTAGCTAAAGGGTAACACCTGAATTTTTCAGAATACCTGCTGTGAATTAAAAATTTCCTTTTACCTTCTGTGGGGAGGGATGGGACATAACAGCTGTGTGCACAGGCAAAACTGGAGCAGCAGCAGAATGACTCCTGAAACATGCCCCACCCCCAAGAGACACAACTATAACCTGTGGGAAAGTGTCAAGATCCCTTTAACCTAATTTATAGCTTAATTTTATAATAATCTAAGTTAAAAAAATAAAATTGCTGTTGAGTCAACACAAAGTCAATTGATTCATTCCAAGTGCTTTTTCACTTGGTAGGATCACATTTTAATGGCTGTTAGCATATTAAGATTTAATGGCTTCATCAGGGAAGTAACGCTTCATCGTATTTTGAAGACTTCCAAAACTAGCATTTTACATGACTGCCGATACAAAACCACAAGTTAGCCTTCCTCTTTTTCAGACTGAGATAATGCAGTGCGATGTGAACATGTGTTACAACTGTGTAGTAATAAATACAAGATACTAATTAAGTCAATACACATTAGTTCATGTGAGTCTATGTGGAATATGACTATCAGATAAGTTATTTGATTTTTGCATATATAAGTTCTACTATAGAAAACTCAGAATTTGACAAATGCTTTAATATTCTTTCAAAAAAATCTATAAAGCCGTAGAAGTTCTGCAAAACCCTTAATCTAACGGAAGCCAACTAAAATGAGACCTAACCCTCCTAAAACTTAAGAAAAGCAAAGCATCCCGGTTCAGACCAACTGGGCCATAAATGTCAAAGGGTGTATTTGCTGTTTTCCAACCAGGAAGACTTGGTTAGACTATGGAGCTATATAGCACCAACTAGATCAGGCTTTAAATTTTGTTAAGTCCAAAAATCAGTCAATTCATATTTTTAAGACGACCATATTATTAAGTTTTGACCTGCAGTTATTTAAAGTGTAATTATGGTTTCTTTGTCCTTCTTACCTACTTGTTCATAAAAATGCAAACTAGCTGGTTCCAAGGTGTGTGGCAGGGGTAGGAGGTTGCCATTTTCCAAACCTCTACTTCTCCTCCTGCCCAACCTGCCACCCCTCCACTCCACTTGCAGCTTCCTATCAGGCAAGCAACCTGCAGCCTGGTATTTTAACGGTGTACACGTAACCCCCTGAGCCTTGGAAGGCATGAAGAAACTTATTTACCATAGTTTTTAATTCCACGTTCAGTTGATATGAAGAGAAGTTTGCGTTCAAAAGAGAACTCTAAAGTGGTCATGGTTACAAAAGGCACGTTTCGGCACAGAAGTCCTTGGCTACTCCATCTCCTAGACAGATCTACAAGACAGATCTATTTTATCTGACTCTCAATAAAAACTCTAATTCCCACTCCTTACCCTGCACAACATCTAATGATTAGAAATACTATGTCCAAATGTTCTCAGTGTAGCACAGACATAGTCCAGATGATTAGAATAGTTCTTAATTATCAGCAATTGTATGTAATTATGTCTATAGTAAAAGGCTGCTGTATACAAAACAAACATTAATGCAAAAACCAAATTGCAAAGCAAAGGCTGACCTTTAACTGGTATCCCTAGAAACACTCTGGCTAGCTAATGAATACTACGCAACATTCAGATTTTTGCATTTTCTAGTTTAGTGTATTCTGAAATGCCACTACATTAAAAGACCAGTCAGGTTCACTAATTACTTTAAGAATTTACTTGCATGACATAATTATATACTGTACAAATAAGATGGAACCTAAAAGATCAACTTTAAAAGGAAGAGTTCCGCTGTAAAATATTTAGCTTCAAGTTTTAAAAATGCAGATAGGCAGTAAGACCAAGGCTTACAAGCTTTACCTACAGACGTCTTTGGAAAGCTAATGAGAATTGATTTACACTCCAAAACGTTAATACAATACCAACTCTCACTCCACTGGTTGTGTCCAGACAATCATATTTGACAATTTAGTCATGAATCTTCACAATACATGGAACATTAATTCTTGTTTACAGTAACTGCTGCACAATTTCTTATCTTTGTCCAACTCAGTAAGCTATTCTAAATACTGGCACATAGACCAAAATGTTCCTTACCACATTTTCCTTTATGCATCTGCAGAATCATTACCATGTTTCTGCTGTTTTGTGGGTGAAAACATGAAGTCACCGCACAAAACATTATTCTCCTTCTTAGTCTTGCAACAGAATAGTAAGAGACAACCTAGCTGTTTTAAATGAAGTTTGGACATGAGCTCATTTT
>NW_010521631.1:0-4104 GCF_000687285.1 Phaethon lepturus | reverse complement strand
CCTGCTATAGATCTGGAAGAAAGCTTGACAAGAGATGTCAGTACCTCGATCCAAAAATCTCTGCCTTCCTAAAAAACAATTTCTAGATACTTAAATGCTTATTAATATTAGAATTGCTAAACTAACTGAAGTTCAGGATATCACAGAATTCGTTCATCCATCTAGCCACATCCTCACTATTTATAGATCGGTTTTACTTCAAATTAAACCAAGCCTGAGAATATTCTTCCACAGCCATACTCTCACGCAGCAAAGAAAACTCAAGATTTCTTTCCTGTCCCCATGTTCCAGTTCATCACTCTACTGCGTTGGTGCAGCTGTTTGAGAGACAATGTTGAAAACCAGCAATGATACACAGCTAAGAAAGTGGGGGCTATTGTTGTTGTTTAAAAAAAAAAAAACAAACAATAAAGTATCACCACTCCAGCCACGCCGCTGGTTGGTTTTCAGCGTTATTCTGATGACGGTTGTACTGATGTAGATTATGTGGAGTTAATGAGCAACCAAAGTAGCAGTTTTCTAAGTTCTGCCACTGGAGAAAGGTCCTGACCTACTGTACCAGAAGAAACCATGGGGTGATCTAGCACATTGCTCCGTACACGGAAAGCATCTATGCTGTGACTGGCGATTACTGTATGATCAGTTCTCAAATCTTCAGAGGTGCTTCTTTCATGAAGTTCCTCAGCAAAGCAAGGATTTCTCCCTAGTTTTAATTATTCTTCACACAGATCACTTGTTCCTAAAAGCTCTTGTTCTTGAAAGTACTCTATTTACAGATGAATTGTGATGAAAGCAGCACTGAAACTCCTCTATCTTAGTGCACAGGACCTTTGCCTTGTCAGGAAAAGCTCTTCTGTTGGGTTGACAACTGTTAAGACTTCTTTAAAAGAGTACTGAAAAGTGCTAATGGTCAGAGTTTGGCATAAGACATCGTAATACTTTCCATTATTTAACCATTACAATGCTGTCTCCTTCTTCTGACAGGTGATATACATGAGACAGTGCACGCTCAAACACAGCTGTGTTTTAGTTTAACTTCAAGCCTCCCTGTCTTTGTAGGTGTCAGTTCAATGTGTTTTTTGTTCCAAAAAGCGCATAAAAGGGTCCATCTCTGAAGCACTGAGGTTTTTTCTGTTTAGTGCTTCAAGTTTTTTTCTGATCCCTGACTCTGCAAACTGATCTATCTGGAGCGGTACTTTTGTGGAACGCCATTTAAGTCAGATCAACTTGCAGCTCAAGCAGAAAAGCTGCACAGATTATTTGGAAGATGCAGTATACTAAATTACAGCATACTTCATGGTCTCCAAACTATGGCAAGATGCTGTACCCCAATAATATAAGCTATGATTCAGCTTGCTTCAGCATGTTCCAGAAAGCCCCAGTCTTCAGACTGACACTGCTGCCTTGCTAAGGAAAGGGGGAAGCTCAAAGAGCTGAAGGAGGCCTTGGAGATACTGGTATAATAAAATGATACAGAAACTTTAGGACCATCTTAAGGTAGGACGCCGCTTTACTTGCGGAATAAAGGTTGCAAATCGGGAACACGAACTAAGACACACAAGAGAGGCATCAAAATATCCAGGCTGTGATCACGACGTCTAGATGGCAGCCTCCATAACGTACCTAACGGCTTTCCCAGTCTAAAAAAAATAAAACCAACCTCTTCCTGCAGAGCTCCATTACAGCACAAATTGGAATACTAACAGCAAGTATTTTAGTTCTAAAGTAAACAACTATGTATACATTTTCTGCACTGAGTCCCTCCTTGATCCCTTCACTTAAAAAAGCCCTCTGAGGCATTAACAAAAGGATTCATGTCGCAGTCTTACAAAAGAGAAAACTGAGTTGTTGCCAAGTTTTTTTTTTTTTTAATTAAGCACCATCTTGGACGTGTAATTAGTAGCTCAAAAGTACATGTTAAGCATTTAAACAGCTTTTTCTATGGGACCTGCCTAAGCATTTGTAAACTTTTCAAGACTTCAACTGCAGAAATTGCTCAATGTAGAAACTGTGAGTGCAGGTCCCCAAACTTATGCCAAGCTTCCCTGTTGAGTAGATTGCTACAACCCAATTTCAGTGTAGGAGCATAAATTATGTCACTTAATACAATGCTAATAATCTTGCAAGATACTGTACAATAATCACACTTCCAAGTGTGAAGCACCAACACTGAAGAGGGAATAGAAAAACAGATGAAACCCTGCAGTGACTCAGTTTGAGCAATTTATGTACAAAGCTTTCAAAATTACACCATGGAAGAAGTCTAAATTTAGACTGGATTCAGTAACGTCAGTATTGTGACACCGAAAGTAGTGTAAAATCTCAATATACAGATAGAAAAAAACCCAAATACATTGTATGCCACAGAGCAAGGGGCCAACCTGTTTCATGCAACGAGCACTGAAATCTACAGGTAGGATTCGTTGAGATTATTCTTGTAGAGTTTTAAGATCAGTGGAAAGCTCATCATACACAACTGTAACCTGTGAATACTACACATTTCTCCTAGCAAAAAACTTATTCCTGTGGGAATAAGTGACGATTCTTACATATTCTTTCAATACTGAAAGGCATCTCCACTCATAAAGATAGTGTCTGTGTACAATCTTCACGTAATGCAGCCCCATTTGGGCCAGGGATCTAATGGTACAAACTGCACGTATGCATGCGTGCACCCAAAATTACATGGAAAAAAGCCCAGAGAATAATTTTAATCCTCAATGTTCTGTTAGAAAACAGAACCAGGGCCTCGGCAGCAGGGACTGCCTGTTGTAGCAGGTGCTGCACAACTGGAAGGAGGAATGCTGGTTCACCACCCGGCCTCCTAGGCACAGTGGTCATCCAAATAATAAGACACACTGCACTACAAACGAAAATACATAGCTTTTTGGTGATCGATTAACAGCACCGTTTTTATTTACACTGCCATGTTTTTAAAAGAAATAAATGCTTTGTTCATCAGTTGAGAAATAATTTTTAGTTTGTTCAATCCTGGGAGCATTCGAGCCCATTTTAGAGACAGTGGTTTCCATCAGGAACATTGCACTTGTTTAGAAGAATATCTTCCTAATATCTAGTACAGCCTGATATTAATAATTTTTGCCTTGATTTCAATGTATGATCTTTCATAACGTTTTCAAGTTTTCATATATAAAAATGTCAAAAGTATTTACCTGCCCATGCAGTATTACAGTCTCATCTATATTTGTATTTCAGTTCTTCCTCTAAAATTCAAGCAAAGTAAACAGCCTGAACATACCAAGACCGTATTCAGAGTTCAACTTCAAAATGCAAACAGAAAAGAGACGCACGGTAGTATCCTTTTTATAAATGGACTGATCCATGTGATTCAGGTGGAAAGTGAATAAAGAGTTAATCCAAATGCGAAGGGCTCCATTTCAGTAATAGCATGAATAAACCCCCACAGAAGGCTTCATTGCTAGCAGCAAACTCCAGAGTCCAGATGAACCAGCAGGAAGAACAGAGGGCGGATAATCCTGTAAAATTACCCCAGTGGAAATGCTGATAAATTCCCAATTACGAGACCTGCTCTAGAATGAAAAAAAAAAATGCAAGATACAATACAATTACCAGTCAACACTTACATATCTTTGTATTTAAGCCAGACAAATACCACAGGTATTTCTTAATCCCTTGAATTTTGAATTATTTACCCGTTGTGGCAAAATCTAGATTAAGAAAATAAGCCCCAGAAATCAAACGAGAAACCAGAAGATCTGCAGCTCTAGTTACAAAGCAAATACCCGTCTGCGAAGGTGTATTTTCAGTAATACAATTTTCTATGCGTTTGGGGAAATAGGGAAGTCTGTACTTAAAAAAAAACACCCCACCAAAACCTCCGTTTTACTGCATTTGTTCTGAATACGTTTCTTATATTACACAAAGCAAAGCAGGCTTCATATGAATTTGTAATGCTTGTGGAAAACTTGCTGATAAAATACATGTTCACAACATATACGTATATCACGACAGAGACAGGTGCATGGATACGTATTTCTCTAAAGCCTTGTCTGATCCCAGGCTTAAAACTATAAAACTGCGAACGAGAAAAGCCGCCCTGCGAGCACGACGGCACAGCGCGGG
>NW_010521630.1:0-1269 GCF_000687285.1 Phaethon lepturus | reverse complement strand
CCGGGCTCTTATTTCAGAGGAAGAGGTTCTCCCCCATTCCAGCCTCCCTCAGCCAGTTCTCAGTTATCCACCCTTTCAAGGATGCTGTTTGGGGGTCCCTGTTGGGAAAGCCCCGGGAACCCCCCGAACCCGCCCTTCCCGAGCAATGAATGCAAATCCCGACAGCCTGCTATACCCACCAGCTGCACACGTCCGGCTCGGCGCCGCCACCGAAAGGCACGCCGGGCGTGCAGCAACTACCCTCAGTCACGCGCAGACCTTTCTGATCTGTAGATTTCTCTAGGTACTGAAAAAAATCACCTTATAAAATAAGACTGATCTTCTCCGTTTTAAACCGATCAGAACTTCCTCTGAGGAGCTAAAATAAAAATACCCTCAGAACTGGGCTGTCCGTATCCCGGTCCCCACCAGACGGCTGCGAGCGGTAACACGCGGCAGGGACGTGGGCACGCGCGGGGGCAGCCCGGGAGCAACGGCTCAGGAAGAGAAATCTTCGCTGAAAGCCAAATCGTGTGTCTGGACTTGGCTTTTATCCAGAGGAGGCCATGCCTTAAAACATCCCTGACAGCTGGTAATGCCTCAATCTGACTCGCTGAAGAGCACACAAGAAAAGGAGAAAGGACTTTTCAAATGGTTCCTTTTATCTGCTCTTTTAACCTGCCCTGAGAAACACGAGATTCCTGAAAAACGTGATGGCTGGTACTCCGCAGAAAAAGATCCCTCAGGAAAACAACAGTGCTGCTCGGAGAGGACGGCGGGTTGGGCTATGCGAGGTGCGGGGTGTTTCATCCCCTGCCCGGTGTCCCCGAGAACATGCCCAGGTTTAGGCTCTGCAGGGCAGCGGGCGCCGGGCGCGGTGTTGTGGCGGCACGCGGGCAGGACACAGAGCAACCTGTACCCCCGAACGTTAGCCAGACGCGTGCCGTGAACCAGGGACCTGCCGGGCCGGCTGCGCACGCTGTTCTGCATTTTCTTAAACATACATCTGTCTCTGCGTAATTGCCTTCCCAAACGATATCTTTCCTTCCATTGCAGATGCTGTTAGAAAAAAATTAATCTCTATTGATTTGGGCAAATAGGACCATCTTTGTTTAGACTCTGAACACACCCATGTGCTCCAGGACCGGGGCCCCGGCTGCAGCAGGGTCGGCTTCCTCCTCACCCAAAAATGCTCTTCGGGGAAAAGAGAAAGCATTTTGCTATATGCACTGATGAAACTCCAGCTGTGCTGCCCGGGGGCATTCCCACAGCCAGCACGACTTACAAAGC
>NW_010521629.1:0-1309 GCF_000687285.1 Phaethon lepturus | reverse complement strand
CCAACCTTAATGATTCTGTGATTCTGAGTGTTGAGTGAACTGACCGAGTGCATCCTCAGATGAAGGGCCCAGGAACAGCAAATGACCTTGGGGGTGATGGGTACGGCTTGAGCCCTGAACACATGTTTTGTTGGCAGCCGGACTCCACCAGTGGTGAAGTGGCTTCACTCTGGCCACGAGAGTTTCCCTCTCCTGTGCTGAAGATGATAATCTTATGCGGTGGTGAGACCATCTCCCTTGAGGTGAAACCTTGCCAGCAAAGGAGCAAATCCATGCTACTGAATCTCGCTCCTCAGCCGTCTGAGACGTTAGACAGAGCCATTCAGAAATGCATTCAGCCATCTCCGAGGCGTGAAGTCTGACTCCGCACAAGTGACACATGAAACACAAACTGCACGCGGAGCGTAAACAGGATTTTGACTTTCTAGCAGAGGAGTGTCAGCTTGCTTTGGTTTGCCCTTGATTGTAATGCCAGAAACTTTCCTAAATACCGTTACTCTTGCTGGTGCTAGGAAACATTACCTGTCTTGTTTATTCTCTAATTTGGATGGAAATGGAGACTACTCCTGCATCTTGGTTTAGGTGATGTTTGCTGATAACCGGGGAGTCAAATGCTTTTCTTTTGCTTTAAATGCTTTTCTGTGAATGGGGTGATCCTTGTTCCTCCTTTCTCTCTAACTTTGTTACCCCCTTCCAAAGGACTGTGGTTCCCTGGTGCCAAACAGGGGCTGAAGAAACTGCAGTTATTCCAAGGACCTGACTGAGCGCTTGTCTCAAAGTGTTTAAAGCTCAAACAGCACCCATGCTTCCATTTTCTCCCCTTCAGAAGGCGGCGATGATGCTGACCCTCCTTTTCTTTAAAAAAAAAAAAAGAAAAAAAAAGAACTTTTGAAAGCAATATGTTAAAATACTTCGTTTTTTAAAATAAATATCTCGGGGGGCTCAAGTGGCTGGGAGGGAGGATTCAGTGTTGCGCATGTAGCAGGGGGTGTTAAGGAAGAGGTGTTTGGCTGGGGTTTTTATGGAAACCATTGGAGCTGGGAGTCGATGCTCTCGGACCCCTGGTGAGAGCAGAAGCCCAGCAGAGTGCTGGGTGCCGAGTTTCCCCGGCACGTAAGACACAACAATAGGTGGAGTCCCCTAAATTTCCCGTCCTTTGTATCATATTTTTCTTTTTTTTTTTTTTCCCACCCCAGCCTGGATCCTCCTGGGCAGACCCAGCTTGCTGTTACAGCCCCCCAGGCGCTGGTGGCTTTGCCCCCGACTCCCACTCGGCGAGGCTAGTGGTTCGGATGAGGGGCGGAAAGCC
>NW_010521628.1:1096-32728 GCF_000687285.1 Phaethon lepturus | reverse complement strand
AAGACCAATCGCTCCATAATCTTCCCTGGTAGTCTTAGTCTTAGTCTTCTTACTTGACAGTCTCTGAGCTTATCTGCTCTCGCCATCATTATGTCTACTGGGAGCTCACGCTATTGAGCTAGTGTTCAGCACTTTGTGCTAACTGGAAGGTCTGGGATTACTTTATTTAACAGTGTGTGTGTCTCCAGTATACTTTAAAAGAGTATATATTATATCATTTTTTCTGTAGACAGGGACTCATTCCTCTTGAAGGAGTCCTGCACGATTGTTTCTTTGGAAGGCACAAATGAAAAGCGATTCTTGTAAATAGTGTAGTGACCAATTTGATTGTCTAAAGGTATTGCTTAATTAAAACTTCCGTTTGTCTTTCAGACACCACGAACATGTGAAAATTTTATCAAATTGTGCAAGAAGAACTACTACGACGGAACAATTTTTCACAGATCAATTCGTAATTTTGTGGTGAGTCTTGGACAAATCCTGTGTAATACTCAATATGTGATGTCCTCAAAATACTTATTTAGCTTAATTCAGTTTTAGTTTCCTCCACGCATGACAACTTGCAGTAGATGTATATTAAATATACCATCAGAACTAGGATTGTCCTAACTTAAAAAATTTGTGTTTACTAGTCTTACTAACAACTGTCTTTGACTAATATTGGAACATCACTGCATTTAGTAGTGCTTTTGCTGGCATTCCAGACAAAGGCTTTAAGAGCCTTGGCAAGGCTCTTGTTACCTTCTGTAAGCTGCGAGTGGGTGGTTAATGAACAGAAGGAGGGGGGGGGGATGCTAATTTGGATAAGTAATAATGTGGCCTGTTGAAATCCCATTCAGATGAAACTTTAGAAAGCAGCTGAATTTCTGGTTCAGGTTGTGGTAGTTGGATACTGTCAGATCATCCTTTCCTGAGTGTGCTCCAGGACTAAGCCCAGGCTTTCTTTGTGAAGGAGTTAAAGAGCACCTAGTGAACCAGAAAGTTGACTTTGGTAGTCAAAAATCTTTATTTACATAGGTACAGTCCAGGTAGCTTAGGATATTGTAGCTATCCTCTAACTTCCATTCAGAAGAATTAATAACCTGATTCTGAAGGCAGTGCACGTTTTTCAGGGGACATCACTGAATGGTACATTCCATCCTCTCATCCTAAAAAAACGTTTTTTCTTTTGACAGCACTGTATGTCTCCGTTCATAGTTAAATTCAGTTAAAATTGTGTGCTGTAACTGTGAAGCTAGTCATGGCACACTACCTCTACTGGCATTAGAATATAGAATATTATTTCTGTAGATCCTACATATATATATACACAGTCATTAATTCTGTTGCTGAAACATTGGTTTCACAAGGGGATTTGTCCTACTGCAGGTAGTGAGGGGGATACTGGGAAATACAGATTCAGATACAGAAAATATTCCATATTGCCTTGTTTCTTGCCTTCCCATCATGTGGAGAATTGGTAGCAAAATGTAAAGCCTTTTCATTTCCAAAAGTAAGGCATCATCAGTTAAAAAGCAGGTTACGACCCAGCACATAATAGGAAGGATGATCTGGTTAACTCATTTGAGACAGTTTATTTTCCCTATTTACCCACAAGAGACTTATTATTTTTATAAAACTGTCGTTCTGCTCTTGGATAAGTAATGTAGGAGGTGACAGCCAGCTGATAAAAGAAGGTCCAAATAAGTAGTAATGGTTTCCTTGTTGCTAACTTGTCAACCTGACGCAATATAGAAGGAAGAAAATGGAGCAGAATTGGCTTTTATGGCTTGTATTTAATGTCTTTCACACAGATATATATGTAACCTATTGATTTTATTTAAATTCTGCAGATCCAAGGAGGTGATCCGACTGGAACAGGAACCGGTAAGGCTGAGTTTGAATCAAGTAAACTGTCTCCACTTCATGCACTGTATTGTTACATTTATTTCCAGACACCTTGTAGATTAAAATTCTCTAAATGATGATATGTGTTACATTGTGAGTATTTCTGCTTTAAAGCAGAGATTTTATTGCTATATTTTTATGACCATTTTAACTATGCTCAAAATTTCATCTGATCTTCTCAATCTAAAACTTGGGCACTCTTCCATGTAGAATTCCTGTTGGATCTTTACTTCCTTTTTCTTCCAGAAGATAAATAAAAATTATAATGCTTTTACAGCTAGCCTTCCAGGGCAAAGAACAAAGCAAGAAACACATTCATGCAAAGTTGCTTTCAAATTCAGCGTTAATGAAATACTTGAGACCTACCTCAGAATTAGTGAGTGGCCAGGTACCATCTGTTCTCCCAGCTAGTTGCCTTGTAAAGCCCAAACTGCTCTTTTTCTAACTTTTAGGGATCACTGTTACTAAATTCTTCTGCCTTTCTCCCTTAGTTGGAGATCTGCATAATAGTCCTATCAGAAATGGTCAGGAGACGTAGCAGCTGAAGGGTCCTCACAGCATCACCCACTACAGTATATATGTCATGTAATATCTCTAGTTGCTGCTGTGAATTTGCTCATTTTCCCCTTGCACCTTTTATCTACCCACTTGTAGATGTCACCAGCCTCCACAGCTCTTCCTCACCTGGTCCTGTGGGGTTCTCCGCATTTTTATTCTAGTTCATACATGTGTCACTTGTATATGCAAGCACTATATTCTTCTGTGTGTGCTCACAGGTTATCCAAAAAAGGTGTCTTTGTAGTCGTTAAATACTTCATCTCTATTTACTTTGTAAATAATGTTAGTGTGAGTGCCCAACAGCTTTTCTTCTACTGCATGCGATAATTAGAAGTTGCATACTCTAAAATTTGAGACTAGTTAAAGGATCTGTGTTTTGATGGGAAAAGCCCATTAACAAGATTTGTTACGGTATATGCTTGGACTGTCAAAAGAAATGTGATTTGATTTTGTTGTAAGGAAAGTTTCAGTTCAAATCCCAAAAGACATAATTAGGAACATCTTTTAAAATGAGAAATTAAAGAGGTGTCAAGAGACAGGAGAAATTTAATGGGTTGACTGAGACACCTTTCACCCTTGTAGGGTGGAGTTCAGATCCTGCTGTGGAATGAAAATTAACTTGCTGGTGTCATTCTTGTCGCTGTGCAAACGGTAGAAGTATTGTAAGACAGCACAATTAACAGTTGGCAGAGGACTGGCAGTGCAGCTGCATTGAAGGTCAAGACTCAGCTCTACTGGCAAAGCAAGTAGGAAGTAAAATGCAAAATAAGCCCATAGGAGAAAAAAACGCCTTATGTATATTCTTTTATTTAAAAAAAAGAATCTAATGACCTCTATTCCTCCTTGTCATTCTTAATTAAATATTAATATATTGCAGGCAAGATGTCTTGCAAACATCTGTCAAGACTATTAAAGTTCTAATAAAATGGACAGTGTACACTCAAATAGATATGAGTATTGCAGATTTTTAGAGACTGTTTGGAATTATTGTAGAGCCCAAATGATGCAACTACCTTCTTTGCAACTTAATGTTTTTTATTTTTTGAAGACAGCTTACTTATCCTTACTTAATCACTTATTGTATATGATAATATCACAAGAAAATGTTGTATATGGACAGGCTGGTGGGCTACTAGATTTCTCTTGAACTGTCATGCCAGAGTATTTAATACTTGCTTAAATGAAGCTGCTTAAGACAGTCCACAGAGTGCAAGTAGTCTGTCAGGGTTTGTTTCTGACTACCTAATAGGTCCTGGGCACTTGAATGGGAGGCAGGAATTTCACTTGCTGTAAGAAGGTGCCCAGACGTAAGGTGCCTGTCTGGCTTTACGTTCTCTCCGCAGCAGTGTGGCCAGAGGGTACAGCTCAGCAGCAGTGTAAGAACATGGCAAATGTAGAGATGCTTTCCCAGGCACTTGTGGTGTAAAAGTTTGTAAAAGTGATCACAAGCATTCATGTTAGGAAAGCTTTGGAGTAAAGCACTGGGATTCAGTACTTTGTACCTTTTTTTACCTGGGTCTCGTATTAGAATAGAGTCTATTAAAATAGACTTATTTGCAGTCTAAATTCCCTTTTTTATTTCTTCTGGCAGCTGGAAGGAATGTCAGTATTTCTTTGCCACACTGCTTTTAGAAAAAAAAAAAATTAAAAGATGCATCTTTGAAAGCTAGAAAGTCCATAAGATTTAACGGTCTTTAGAGGTTTACTGGGGGAGTAAATAACCTGACTTCTGTAATATGAGAGTAGAACAGGGCTTTCTTCACATATGTTTCAATTGGCAATAGGGAAGACTATTTGGAGGTTACCCTTTAAACATCAATATTTTAAATGGCCAGAATTGTTTCTGTTAGAGCCTTTTGTAGAAAGACTTCAGGAAAAAAAGAACATCCTTCGTTTCCTCTTCCACATAGAGCCTTCTGCTTTGACTGAAATTTTCTGGCTAAGAGGTTTGGGATAGTTGTTTGTTTGATTGTTTAAATAAAACAACCACCTTTTCCAAACTGATATGGAGAATGTGCATTAAGCCTGTATATATTTTTGTCGTGTTCTATTTATTTAATCATTCCTGTTCATCAGCTCAGGAACTAGAACAGCCTTGTTCAAAAATCTTCCCACCATTTGGTTTCTGTCATCTGACATTCATCCCATGTTCAGCAACAGGTGTCAGGTTTATGGTTGCAGCTCCCAAATGCTTAGATGGTCACCCACTCCATTGCTAACTAAGCCCAGGACTGTTCGGCTTCTGGTTGGATTTGGGCACATTCAGTACAACATGATGTAAGGTTACACATCATATGTACATAGACTGCAACTGTGCTCTCGCTCACCTAGGTAGGTGTGCTTGTGTTTTGGAAACGTTTCACAGATGTAAAATGCCACGCTGGTTGTCACCGACTGTCCGCTTCCATGGCTACTCCAGCTGAACAGTCCATCTGTAAGCAGCTCTGATCCTTATTTCTTTTTTATTTGTTATTCAGCACCCCAAAGGTGTCCTTTTTGAGTCTCTTGTTAGGCTGTCGTAAAAGTAACTGTGACCCAGCAGACATGTGAAGGACAACTGGTTCCTCGTACTTAGCTGTTAACTTTGGGATGGAGGAGGGTGAAAATTAGCATTACGGCATCTAGAAGTTGAGATACCATACTGGGAAAAGAGTGAGGAATAGTTTTACCTTAGCTTATCTGGCAGAGCTGCATTGCCAAAACAGTTAGATACACACTCCTGTAAGGCTGACACTGATTTAGAGGACCCAACTCATTTTCTACAGCCTTCAACTTAATGTTTCATAAGACTACTGGGAGAAGTGTGCTGCAGCAGCTTATTTCTTTTCTAACAAAATAACCACCCGTAGAGGCGGTATTCAGAGCAGTAAGCTGAGTCATGGTCATTCTTTGTAATGATTAATTATTTGAAAATGAATTTTAGATTTGTGATATATCTCTTTTCCTGCTGTTCATAACAACTAAGTGGTTGAACATTGTGAGTAATTCTGTCTAACCCATGCTAGCGCAAGTGGAGCAGCTGCTTTCTATATTCAGTGTTCCAAATAATAGAAGAAAATTTGCATGTAGGAAAAATAGGTTTAATATCTTAAGCCCTCTGTATGAAAAAGGGAAAACGATATGCAAATCACTACATTTTCAAAGCAGCCCAGGCAGTTTTCAGCTACTCTTACTTGCAGCCTGTTGGAAGGTCTCATGAATCGATGTGTGTGTTTGCCTTTGTCCATTTATGAATCCAGGAGGGCACAAAGGAGGCATGTAATAGCTGTAAAAGGCCAAGATAAAATACCACTGGTAGATGGAATTGTGTTTTGGGTGGCAACGAGCAGAGTGGAGGACACACACACACACACACACCCCCCCCCCCCCCCCACAACACAAAGGGGGCGGCCCCCCCCCCGTCAATAGCAAAGGGACTGTGGACAAACTTGGTCACTTCTGCAATGTGATTTCCTAATAAGGCAAGTTCCTAAAATGTAACCGGTTTTAAAGCCCCTTTTCTTGCATGATTGAAGCTCAGCAAAAGGACAAGAGCAAGACCTTTTTATCTAGCAATATACTCTTTTAGATGGCAGCCCATCTGAAAATCCAGCCTCTGGTACGTGGGGTTAAAAGTACCGTGTCCTCTTACCTGAAGGGAGAGAAGCATTTACTGGCTGAGCTAAGGCTTTCATATTTGCAAAATGATTCAAGAATCTCACTTGGAAAGCTCTGTAGAGGTGTCAGATGTTATTATGTACCTCGTTGTTCCAAATGACAAGCTGAAAATTACAGAAAGTAAGCCATCATTTTTGTGAATCAGAGCCCTCCCACTTCCTTACCACTGCTTAGCAATTTTTATGCCAGAAAAAGGAAGGATTTATTTAAAATCGCAACTGTCATGAATGATGATTCCCAGCCCACACCTGGCTTTTGGAATGCTCCATTTCTGAAGCTCTAAGTGCATCTCTCAGCTCTTTGCAAATATAGTTGTACAACTTATGCAATTTTACCCCAAAAAATTACTTTCTGAAAAAATGCCTTTAGAAGGAAGAAAGACTACCAAAGAGTAAGCCGTTTCAGTTCGAAAGACAATCTGAAAACGTGGCTGTTTTCTGTATGGTTGCTAATGTGTGATTGCCTCAGATGTCCATTTAGAGCTGTGCACCTTTTCACTATCAGCGCAAGATGCAGATACAAGATTGAATAACTAAGCTTCAGTTACAATCTAAATATATCTTGCCACTCTGGATAGCCATGGAAATGATTATTACAGTCATCATTTTTTCTGTGAGCTGTGTGATCTGCTTGGTTTCATCTCTGTGTGAGAATTAGGTAAACACCTCTTTAATTTAAGGAATTTTTCTCTTTTATTAAAAAGGTGGGGAAGTGGCTCCCAGCTGCATTCAGCTTTGAATCCTGAGTATCTGCGTAGGCCTGTGATTTTTACCTTGCAGAATTGTGCAGAAACCCTTTCTGGCTCCTGAAGGCTTTGACGTTGTACAGGTTAAGCGCTGTTGGAAGGCCAGCGTACTTCCGTGGCCGATCCCGAGTGCATTTCCAGCTTTGTGCAAACAGGAGACCCCCCATGTGCGGGGTTGTAAGTCCCGCTCCGCTTCGCGCCCAGCACCAGTCCGGCCAGCGGCGGTACCCGCCTGGGGCCGTGTCTGCTGCCGTGTGAACTCCTCTGATTTTTTGCACAGAAGTCCCCAGAATTTTTTTCCAGCAGCTTTGGTAACAGGATCTCAGAAACATTTGCAAGTCCAATAGGCACCCAGCTCCACTTGGACAGACAATAATCTTAATCAGGGAGTAAACTGAGAGGAAGGGGAAGTGACAGGCAGCGCTGCCGCTGCGAGTCCAACACCCAGAGTCAATTCTTGTTTTCCGTGGGCTTTGCTTGTAGGCTCGTACATCAGCATTGGGGTGAGGTTTTTGCATCATCGTGACTCCATATATAGTCAGCAGTGATCTGTGTGCTCTCTGAGGAAGATTGGGGAATATAAGGAGGAGCCTCCTCTCTTTATGGATTACCGTGAGCGTAACACGAGAGCTAGAGCTAGAGAGTGCGATGGTCCCACCTCCTCTGTCGGCAGCCATCCTGCTTTCAGAAAATGAGGAAGATGGCACAGACACACCTCCCAACTGTGTCACGAGTAAATACAGTAACATCTGCTAGATACTTTCCAAATGCCTCATAATTAGTAGTAGTAGGTTTGGAGCCTGTGGCTTATTTGAAGTTTACGTTGAGCTCTGCCGTAGAGAGTAAAATGTACGAATGGAAAATCCCTGTTCCAGACCCCTGGCTGAGCATTGGGCACTGCGCCGCCATGGCAGTAAACTAATGAGGGATCTGTACTTGATCTTCAGAGAGGAAATGGTTCTGGGTTTCAGTAATTAAAAAAATATATACATTTAACTCACCATTTTCTGGCTTGCTCTGTCTGGTCCTGCTTCAAGCAGATAATTGAAGCGTGGAACAATCCCAGAGGTTAGCAGGACTTTGACAAACAGCACATTCAGGCTATTTCTAATTTAAGGAGACTACTTTTGGGTTTTTTCCTTTTAAAAAAAAAAAACAACTATTCTCTTTAACCACAAACAAGTTTTTAATTTATTTTTCTTTAAAAAAAAAAAAAAAAAAAACAAAACAACAAAAAACCCCTGTACTGCTGTCTGACTGCCTTTGTCTCCACCATCCCTTGCCAGTCCATGCCTCCACAGACACTTCAGCTGTGTCCTTTATAGGACGTCTGGCTTTTAGGTGAATGCTGCACAGGCCATTCTCTGCTCTTGCTGCAGCTCCCAGGCAGCCAGAATTAGCCTTGGAAACAGCTGTATGGCAGACAGAGAGGGAAGCAGGGGCTGGATCTCATGCTGTAACTATCTACTGAAATATTAGCAATTAGTTCCAGAGAACCAAAGTTAGCCTTCGTACATACGAGATTAGTTCTGACCTGCGGTGTGTGATCTGAAATGAAATCATACAAAAATAAGTGTTCCAAAACCCAAAGGTCATGGCTCATTGCTCCTGTCTGCAAGCTCTTGGGTCTGGTTGCTTGTTGTGCCAGAAAGAGAGAGTCTCTCTGTCATTCACAATTTTTCTCTTTCCTTTTGAATTATTTTTCTGACCAGCGAAGGCTTCGGGGTTGATTCCACTTGCTTTCAGCTGCTTGACAACGCTGTAATTCCAGCATCAGCTGGAAGCGTATGAAGGGTGTAAGGAACTCAAGGGTTTGGCCACTTGCTGCTGGGTAACATCTCAATGGGCTGTGTTCCTGTTTGCGTAACATCTGAAAATTTCAGACGGCTAAAATTCCTCTAGGTTAGGACTCGTCGCAAGTGCATCTGCTTTACAAATAATTACTTACAAATAAGAGCTCCTTCAAGAGACCTTTTGAAGCAAAATTTTGTATTTCTCTAAGGGAAGTCCAGGTGAGGTTTGTTCCTGGGGTGCAAAAAGCTCTGGCCGTGACCCAGAGCAGAAACGCGGAGCCTGGAGCAGTGGCAGCGCCGGGCGCGGTGGCGCGGGCAGGGAGCCCGTCCCCAGCGCTGCCCCGCCAGGCCAGCCCGAAGTGAAGGGTGAAAACTCCGAAAGGTGAAGGGGGGAAGAGGAACGGTGCCCAGGGCATAGTGCTGTTGATGGGCAGTGGCTCTGCAGGCTTTGGGGTGTTTCTGGTTTGGGGCAGTGCTTGTTGGCGGGGAGCCTTGCTACATTCTGAGCGTAACTTGTTTATTTACTAAGCTACAAGAACTTTGCTTTCCTGAACGAGGTAGACAGCAGGCACTGCACAAGTAACCTCTCTTGCAAACAGGAATGCACAAGGAGATTCATTAGCAAAGAAAATTACTGGCTTCTGGTAAGACATTTTCTAATAGGTTGAACGCTTTGGATTTGGCTAGAACAGCTGGGTCTTGGATCCATCTTCAAGACAGTAGAGCTGGCCACAGCTGTACCATATCCCTTTTACCCACTGCTGGAAGAGACTGGACATGAGATCAAGCTGGTGTAATTTAGCTGATCTTAAAATATTCAATAGCCAAAGATTGCTGAAGTAATCACTCCTCCTGTATTCCTGATTACAGAAAATCCCTGCAAGGTTTGTCCCCTTTTGCTGCCTCTTGTCAAATTGCAGAGCAGGCAACACTCCACTCTATTAATAAAGTCTTTTGAACATGATTAATTGGGTTTTTAAGTGGGTCAGTTTCTTCCAAAATTTCTTTCTTGCTTAGTTCCACTTGCACTTGCAGCTGTCCACGTGTGATGCTTTGCTTTTGTGGTATCATCTGAAATTCTTTTCTCATTCGATGCACTCTTGTGATTTTCTGCGTAAGTTTTTCAATAGGAGCCTGTTTTGTTCCTCAGTTGTATTTGCTGCTTGCCAGTGCAGTTATATCATCAAATTGCTTTTCTGTATTACATGTGCAAATAGCCGTTGAGCCCTGCAGATCCTCCTCCTGCTTCACAAGTGATGCAGTTACTCTAGAGGGTCCTTGAGCCAATTCTGCAGATGGATGGGTCTTGCTGCCTATTTGGATAGTTTTGTTTGTTTTATTTTTAATACTATCCTAAGGTGAAATATTTTTTTCATGGTTTGTCAAACAAGATTGTGGATTTCACTGTAAAACTATGACTCATCTCAGCCTTCGTTATTCTTACTAAGAATGATCCTGGAGGAAAGCACAAATGAAAATGTCAGATCTGTCATAAATAATATAAGAATGACGGCAAGGAGGAGAGGTCTCCCAGGCCCTCTTCCTATTCACAGACACAGGAAAAAGAAATCGGTTTTGGAAGGCTGGGTCTGCGGCTTGTGTAAAGTTTTATCATCCTGTTGATGTCATTGCATTTAAGTGTTTACATCATCCAGGTACCTAGTCCAAATATCTAATTTTTTTCTTTTATTTTGGACAATATATATTGTCATTCTTCACTGTTTAGCCAGGAATTAAGCATTTGAGCTTATAGGTCCTATTCTTAGTTGACTCTATGAAGGTATTTCATCTCCCTGATACTTTATTTCCGGAAGCAGTGCAATATCCAGAGTGTGATTAAATTAGTAATTCTTTGCTCTATGTTTTGTGAGGAAGCCACTTTTAAAGATTTAATGTCTCGAAAAAGAAAAATTATGGTGGGCCAGCAGTAAACAATTAAATCCTTGACAGTTCTTTAGCACACAATATATAATGCTGTTGATAAACAGTCTGGTCTGTTGCAGTTGGTAGTGTGTGGGCACAGAATTGCATTGCCAGTTACAAACTCCTGATTTCAAGGGCATGCTCAAACACTAGCCTAGTGATAGGGGTGAGGTAAGAATATATTATACACGTAGTGATCAGAAGTGCCAGAAGTCTTGAATTTAATGTCGATGCCTGTTACAAAACGTAGTGGGAAACTAATGAAAACAAACATTTCTTCTATCATCTTTTTTCTTTTAAGGAGGAGAATCTTACTGGGGAAAACCTTTCAAAGATGAATTTAAGCCCAATTTGTCCCACACGGGACGTGGTGTTCTTAGTATGGCCAATTCGGGACCCAACACAAACAAATCGCAGTTGTAAGTAGTCGCTTGTTTTTTGTGTTTTATTGTTTCCCTCTAGACATTGTGTCTTACTCTCTTAAGGATACAAATGACATTTTAAGAGCTACTCTTTAAAGTTCAGTCAAGTGAAATACTCTGTGGAGTGCTGCATATTGAAATCAGGGTAGCTACAGCTGCTGTTACCCAATCGAAGAGCAAAGTGAAGCATGGGAAGAAGACCTGTAGGTTTATTATATCATCATTAATTTTAACTTTCTGAGTTTATGCTTTGATGTTTTTATTTCATTTTTGTCAGTATCCTCCCAGTGTTATCCCTGTAAGATCATTACACCTCTGCACTTTGTTTAAATTTTTCTTTTGTATTCAAAATATATATTGAATGTATATTTCAATACGCAGATTGAAATTTGCATTTTCCGTATTGAACTTTTTGAAAGGGCTTAATGAAATGAAACATACACTCTATGGAAATATTGCTTCTTTTTACTTGCTTGATTTTAGATAAGTGAGAACAGTTCTGCACTCTTGAAATGTGTAGAACACAGACATAGCAGAGTGCAGAATCTGGGACTGAGAATGTCTTGTTTTTCGATGAGCAGAATGAGGACTAAAATGAGGAAAAAATGAATGAAGAAGCAGGAAGAATAACAAATGAAACTTAAATTGAAGTTGTAATAATATTCTTTACGTGTACCACTGATATGGGTGTTTGCCTGCAGCCTTCTGAAAATCTTCTGTGTCACTTTGAGACAACTATTTATTAGTTGCTCTTGAAGTGCTACAATGGAAAGAAGTTGTACTTTTATTGGGGGCCCCGGCAAAGAGTAAATATGTGTGTGTGTATGTGTGTTGTGACTGAGGGGGAGAGGGTTCATGGTGTTGGTCTTCATGATGCTGAGTATTATTATGGCCTGTAAACTACGCAGTAGTGTGGTTAGCTTTAATTAAACGCAAGTGCTTGTCTCAGGGCCTTTAATAGGCTTACTTACATACTTAAGGCTAAGCACACGTTGGGCAATTTGCAGGATGGAGCTGCTGTAGAGTTTATTTTGGATTTGAATGTTATTGCCAGCACTCAGGTGTTAAATTAGGGGAAAGTAGAGCCTTTTCTTTTAAAAGAATTCTAGAAACAGAAGTTAGAGACAGTTTATGAGTGATGTACCATATTGTGTCACATCATCTGCTGCTGTAAATGTTTCCCTAAAATTTGCAAATGCAATATGAAATTCCTTTATGTTTTAAGTCCTTGAGGGACTCCAGTTGCCCATATTTATAAAGCTTCCGAGGAAGTGTTTAGACACTTCTGACAATTGTTGTGACCTTAGGAACTGGGTGAATAGCACTCTCCCCATAGGTGATAGACACTGCAGTGCAGAGTGAGCTGGGTCCCCTGTGTAAGGTGATGCTTGAATAACGCTCAAAATTTCTCCAGGATCATCCTGAGTTATGTTAATTCCAGTGTCCTTAATTTTATTTTGACTGCGGTGATGGATGAGAAACTTTCTCTGTATATTTGCAACTGCTCAGATATTTTATTACAATGCTCCATAACTGACTACTTGATAATCTTAAGTATTGGATATCTGGAAATAAACTGGTGCAAAGAACCCATGCACAAGGCGAAGTATTAATGTTTGCCCTGCGTAGGAGTTTGCATTCTGCACAGCATCTCAAAGCTTTCCTAGGGCAAACTGCGTCTTAATAGATTGTCTGGCAGATTGCAGCCCCTCCTATTTGCAATAGTATAACTTCCTGAGGCAGTTGCTTATATGGAAAAGTGCTTTTGGAATGCTTATATATTTTTAGCTGTCTCTAATGTAGTGTAACAGATGGAGACAGGGAGGAGAGCCAGCACTGCATGTCCAGCCAAGATGGGCCATCGTGGTCTGCAGACCACAGTGGAAACCTCTGTCTCATATGCTTGTAGTTCAAGTCTTCCAAAGAAGCATTTAAGTTTTAGAGAAAAGTTTTAGTAGTAAAGGTTGCTTTGGATTTGGCATTTTAGCTCCCAAGTTTACATTTAAAAATACAACCCTCAAAATTAAAAGTCCAATTAATTAAAAATCAAAGTTTCACAAGTTTTCATTACTATTGACGCTTCTGCCATGTTTGTATCCAAAAGCACAAATTTGCTCTGTCCAGAGGAGAAATGCATCACCGACAGGCCAATTTAACGGAATAGAAAAGCAAAAAAGTAAATATCCTAAAAGATAGAAGTTGGCAGAGGGCTGTTGTGTTATATAACTGTATTTGCTGGGTACAAGCTCCCAGTCACGCACAAGAAATGTACTTCTCAAGCAGGATTCATGTCTCCCTGTCCTGCAATGAGCTTCCCCAGGACCTGTCTGGCCAAGGAGGCAGATGCTCACATTGATTTTTGACTTTGTACAAGTCAACGTGCTCAGAGTACTGTCTAGGGATGTTAGTAAGGTATAAAAATGAGAACTCAAAATTCCAGAAATCCAAGATGAAACACACAAAACAGAGGAATTAAAGGATATTTGGCCAGCAGGCCTCCCAGAGAGGAGCCATAGAGGGAGAGGGGCTTGCCCTCTCTGAGAGAGCTGTTTTTAAGCATTTCTGGCTGTTGTTGAGTGTCAGTGAGATAATATGCTAACTGTTAACGTCTTTATTCCTTCCAGCTTCATCACATTCCGCTCTTGTGCGTATCTGGACAAGAAGCATACAGTTTTTGGAAGGTAAGTGAAGGATATTATGAACAGCAGTCTAGCAGACACACTCTCCTGTGTGTCTGAAGCCTGAAGAATCTAGTGACGCTTGCAATTGAACTGGAGCAAAATCCTAGCTCACAATCCAGTTCTTCTGGTCATGAGTAAGTGGCCAATATCACATCAGTGCCAGTCATGAGACTCTGCGGTTTTTTTCTGCTTCCATCACTGTAAGTTGCCTTGTTTCCCTTCTGTGGATGGTCCTCCAGGGAGTCATGAACAAAGTAATCATCATCCTGTAACCAACCATGTTAATATTTGTGCATGCTAATTGCTGGGACACACGAGATTACCTCTTCAACACTGCTTTCATCCTCTTACGAGCTGTCCACTGGGAAATTAGTCATGCAGGGCTACTCTTCATCATGGCATAGCACATAGAGCTTCTGCATAGGTTAGGTCTTTTGGCCCCTTTTATTCTTTTTTATTTTATTCTTCTTTTCTTTTATTCCTGACAGTTATCATTGGTATAAAATCTGTATGTGTGTGTGTGTGTGTGTCTATATATATATAAAAAGATACTACCAATGGCAAGATAGCAAGGGAACTTCATTCTTTTTAAAGTCTGTTCTGAAAGTCTTTTCCAGTCAAGCCCTTAAGTGATAAAGATCAAGATATTTATTACCAAAGACATTATGAAATCTTTATGTTACAGTTTGTTCTTTGCTTCCTCTGCTGCAGGTACATGGTATTTACCAAGTCATGCATAGCTGTTGTAACAAATGCCTTGGTGCAAGTGGCAGGAAAGGGATTTTACTAGCCTGCTTCATTGGTAGTTCCCAAGGATTTTACAATCTTTTTTAAATGAAGATTTGGTCTTTATTCTTTTCATAGTTTTATCCATTTGAAAAGCAGCAATTGAAAGTAAATGCATGTGGTGTTTACTTTCATCGGATGTCATACAATTGTGCTGTACAGTGGAAGTGATATATTTAATCCATCTTCTCTGCCTGTGAGTTCTTGAGGCAGAAACTGGCTTCATTTAAAACAATTATTTTAGTACCATTAGTTCCGATACTGATTCTGCATTAATTGCACCCTTTGAAATATATTTCTTTTATTTCTTTTTGCTTTCTCAAGTCTGTCCTAGAAAAACTTAAAGTTCTCTTGTCCTTTGGTGGAAGCAGATAAATAAAGCAAATTCTAATACTGAAAGCTGAGAGCAAGTATGTTCTTGGAGGAGTTACATTACCCATATCTTAAGACTATTTCACTTAAGCCACAATTTGAGTCCTCCTTGCAAAAATCCCATTAAAACCCATACGGTAATGCTGTTAACCTGAGCTTGCCACCTCATCAAATAATATCTTGGGTTAGGACAGCTCAGCTGAAAATGTGGCTGTTGCTCAGTTCTGGATGCAGCCTGGCTTCAGCGAGCATCCTGTATAGTCCTCCAGTGTCTTTGCTGTCTTTCCCCAGTGTGCTCCAGTTTTACCATAATTCACCAGGAAAGAATTTAGAGAGTAGTTGAGTTTACTGCAGTGCAGGGAATGTGCTCCCAATAGCCTTCACACCATGCGTAACATCTAGAGTACCTTCTGAGTAAAATAGCACAACTGATGTTTCACACTGTACGTTGCCCTTTAGAGGGGAATTACTTCAGTCAAAGTCCAAGTAAATCTGGTTAAGTGTATGTAGCAGAGATTTATGCAGTTTTAGCAAAGATTGTCTTAGTTTTTTAATTGTCCTTGATACTGCAGAAATCAGAACTTGGTTGGCAGAGTAAAGAATTGGTGCTGCTTTGTGAGCACTGCAAATATTCTTAGCCAAAATACGAAGGAACAACTTTATTAAAAATGTTGTTTTGGAATCATATGTGCTGCTGTGCATGAACACTGAGCGACATCTTCATCTGAACACAAAGAAGGTGTATTTTACTCTGGACTTTCCTTCATGTAAATGAAGATTAATTCAAAGAATGTAAAAAACGATGAATCATTGAGTTTACCTACAAATTTAGTACAAAAGGCTGATGTTTGCAGCTCTTAAGATCTGTATTCTGTCATCAAATTCCTTCAGCACTTGTTTTTAAAAGCTATAAAAGGTAAAAGATCCAAGAGATTGTACTTCTAGTGAAACTCCAGCTTTCGTTTGCTATTTTAGATTATTTTAGATCCTGGGTGTTTCCAGGATTTGGTGACTGTATCTGATCTTAGTACTGTAGTAAAATCATATCTGGAAAGCACATCTAGGAATAATATCTAGGCTTAAGAATAGAATGAACCCTGAATTCTTTGTTTCCATGAATGTTAAGTTGGATTGTCTCAACTGGATGTTTACTGGCCTGTTGTGACTCTCATACAGATTTGAGGATTACTTATTTCAGTTAATATAAAAACCAAAATACTCTGATCTCAACTGTATCCTCAGCTATTTCTTTGCAGCTCTGGTTCATGTTAGTGAGTGTCATATATGTGTCTTCAAGAGCAGAATTTGACCCGCTTGCAATTGGTATAGAACTTTTCAGCAGGCTTTCCATTTTGGAGAACAAAAAAAGAGTGAAGGAGCAACCATTCCCCATCCCTTTCTTTGTTTCGTGGTCCTGAGTGAGATGGAACATTGAAAAGTTCCTTCTCTGGGGCTGCATCTTATTCATGTCCCCACTGGTTTGAAACACAATTTTTGCATAGTAGCAGCTATTAATGTTGGATATTTGGCTGTTAAGTATGTTTGAAAACCACACCAGTTGCAGGCAGCGGGACTGTGAAGAGGTGGCACGTGTCTGGCTTGGTGCACTGGAGTTTTCAAGTCTCGGGAGAAGGCTGTGGCTGGAGGACAGGGAGGGCATCTTGTCATGACTGTGCTGCCCACCATAGCAATAATGAGGATGGATGTTACTGAAATAAAGGAGGTAATTTGGCGTGGTTGGGGAACCAAAACAAAGTCAGAGAGTGAGATAAGAGCGTCTTCCCCTGGAGGTGTGTTGCAGGCTGCACGGATTTCCTGCTCCAGCAGAGCTGCCTTGATTAAATTAGTAATTACAATTTCTAGTAATTACCATTTCTCCTGACTTAGAGAATGTTGTAATTAATGTGAAAACTAACTGGTGGCTTTTGTTGGCTTCTAGCTGGCTGGTAAAACATTTAATTTAGAAACTTAATGTAAACCAAGCGACATACATTTGCTCTGCGTAGAGTGGATGAGAAGCACTTGCAGGTGACATGGGGAAGGTCCCGTCTGTTGCTGCCGTGGGCTGTGTGCGAGGGGACTCCCTCTGATCCATGCTACAACTTGGCAGTTCAGCTGTTGCGTGAGCTGCATCAGCTACAGAGATGTTACAGCCAGAACGCCAGTGTGGGCTCCCGTTCCTGGCTGGCATGCTTTATGAAATGTAGATGCAAGCACACCCCATCCATTGTTGTTATATTTTCTATTACTCGAATGGCTCACAGCTCCTGTGGATCAGAGACCTGCTACCTGTGCCCTTTATAAGCAGAAATAGAAACATTCTCTCTGTCCCAGAGAGCTGTGTAGGTAGAAGAGAGACTGCATGTAACAGGGAAGTCACAATAGTGACCCGTTTCAGTCTACCTTCCATCGACAGTTTGGACTTTCTTCAGAACCAAGAAAACCCCAGGAAAAATAAAATGGCTTTGTGGATGTTTTGGGGGAGCCTGTTCCAAAGCTGAAGGGACACAGTAAAAAGTCCATATTTAAAATAATAGTGGAAGGCGATCAAGCCATGCTGATTAGCAGGAGGAAAGAAATGCTCTCTGAATTTTGGGTGAGATTTAGGACAAGCGGGGCATGATGGGCTTGAAAGTGAGGGCAGGTTGCAGGTATGCAGTGTGATAAACAGAAAGGCAATAGAGAGAGCGGAGAGAAAAGTGTTGTGGTAGAGTGGCAAAGCTGGAAATGATCTGTGCAGCGGTTCTGTGTGTTCATTGGAGCATCGCTTGTGTTTGTCAAGAACTGAGAAAAGAATGTGGCAACTGAGATGGGGATGAGTATACGGAGGACAGTTGTCCCCTTTGTATGTGGCTGCACGTATCTGCTTACACTGATAACTTGTAACGTTCCCTCAAGGCTTCTGCTGCTCATTCTTCAGTTGTCTTGTTCCTGGAAACAATGAACAAGGTGGTTTGGGAAACCTCAGACTTGGCCAAATTGGAGGCACCAGTCAGTAGCTGACACGCACTCAGCTTAGTCTTCTCTTCCCTCCTCCCCTTGCCAGATGCTTCTGTGGAAGAGTGTTTCTTTCCTTGGATGTATCACTCTGTATTGAGTATTCTTTAACCCGTTTAATGTTTTCTACTGCAATTCTGTAGAATGGGGCAACGAAAGTAACTCTTGTTCTCTAAAGTAATTAGCTACACAAACCACCTCCTGTTACTCAGTTACCCGGGTACTTTTCAGTAACACGCATTAACATTCTACTTCTAACATTCCCTCTGTGATTTCAACCTGTGAACTCCAATGGCTTCTAAGCTGGGAAACTCCTGTTGCGCTTCCACTTAAATACGTCTGCAGAATGGAGAAGCTGTGTGACAGCAGAAGAGAGGATTCTGCTGAATCTGTGTAGGGAGCCTGACCTAATTTTGCACTGCAGAGTCCGCTCCCCAGGCACCAGGAGAGGCGTGAAGAGCAAGGTGGGAAAATGAACCAGGCCTCCGTGTGGAAGCCATGGCCGTGATTTCATGTAGCACACGAGGCCTGGGCCGTCAGAGCTGCATGAGGGCTGCTATCGTTTCCAAAACAGTTGTATGATCTCTGAAGAGGAACCTGTGCCAAAGCAGAGAAGTCCTTATGAGCCAGGTTTGTCCGAGTCTAGTTTCAAAATGCTTTTTCCAAGTTGTTTTATTTTTTTCAGTGCCCCTCATTACTGTGTCTCACCTGCTAGATTAAGCCTTTATGAGAGATGGAGGTGTTTCGACCGCATCCTTGTTGCCAGTTCGAATTGCTCGCGCCATTTCAGGTTGGGTGTATACACAGAAAACACTTTGTCCTGAGTGTACGTGTTTGTACGTGTATATATTGTTCTCTCTGTGTGTGTATATAAATGTATGTAGTCCTTTTTATAAAAATAAGCTTGAGGGCAGAATGTGTTTACAAAACAACAATATTTCTTTCTGGTTTCTGTTTCTAGTTTAAAGCTTTTTTTTTTTTTAAAAAAAAAAAAAAGTCCAGAGATTGTTCTTGTATCATCTTCTGACCAGGAAACTCTATCGTCTTGGACTGCTGCCATCCCCGGCATTGCATAAGCCTTAATTCCTATAATTCTTCTAAACAAAAATATGATAAATAGGAAGCCCATGTGTGAACGTCTGTGAAACACTAGGGAGCTGCAGTTTTCTTTGGGAGCAGCCCTAACTAACGTACAGCGAGACTTTTGTTGGCATATTGCAAACGGATAGAGCTTGCTCCAGATATTTCACTTCTACTTCATGCAAAGACATGGGCAGTGGTTACGAAGCAAGGTTGCTAGTTTGCATAAAAGAGCCTTAACAGGAAGTAAGTTTTTAAATAATATCTCTAAATTTGAAATTAAAATTTCCACTGCTAACTTAGCTCAGTTTTCAAGAAAACAGAATTGCACGAGTAAGGGCACATTTTTTGTTTGCGTTACTATGCTAACAGAAAAAAAACCTAAATGTACCTACCTTGTCGTTCATGCTTAAGTGTAATGCAACATTTATCAGGCTCCTCTAAAAATACAACAAGCTGTCTCAGGGATGCTGAGCTAAATATATAGTTGAGATCATCATTTCTCTCTTCAACATCGACTGGAAGTACACAGCAAACCCTCGGTTTTGCTAGTTGTTCTACTGTAAGTGGTGTCTTGAAGGTATCATCCTTTTCACTGTAGGATGTCATCTGAACATCTGTTTAAACCTCATTTGGTCAATTTAGGACAAAGCATGTGTGGCGCCTTATAAAAGGAATAGAGCCAGAAACAGTGGAAAAGGTTAAACTTGTTTCTGCCCTTCTCCCTTCCTTTCCCTGCTGTGCTCCCAACTTCGTACAAGTGACGTCGGATGAGAAAGGCTGAGCGGTGTGATCTGCCACCGTCTGTGTAACGCACGTAGCACATAAAAAGGGTATAGAGGGATATTAGTCTGAACTTCTTGAGTTTGCATTTTGTTTTAATGAAAATGATGTAGAGTTCCTTGTGCTGAGACTCACATTTATTCATAGAACAGGTTTTATCTCTTTGTTCAAAGTTCAGTGGATATTAGAATAATATTAAGAATGTAAGAATATAAGGATAAAAGAATGCTCAAAACTACTCTGGTGTGTTTGATTTCCTCATTCTGTGTGGAGCAATTGCCATAATGGCTGCCAGTGCATGGGCTTAGACACATTATATCTCGTCAGACTGATTTTAGTGCAGTAATGTAACATCACCAGATTTGACAATAACAACATGTGGTGTTTTGAGAGCCTGCGTGTACATCATCTCTCTACTTAGAAAAATCAGAGGAAAGCTTGCAAAATCCTTTACGGTTTGAGACCTTAAGTTGAAATACTGCATTTTTCTTGCATCCAGCCATGACTCCCTGATTAGCATGCAGTTCAGTTTTTACTAGATGGGTGATGTTTGCAATCAGATCTTGTCCTTTTTGGATTTTTACTGGTGAAACGCAAGCCTCAGCTGGGCCTGATCTGTGACACAGCTTCCAAGTGCTCCCTGAACAAAAGTGACTATTAAATTATTTCCAGTTCCTCTGGTCAGAGCTCTCTTCTCTGAGCTAGTGGCTTGTATTCAAATTATTTTTTATTTTTTATTGGTATTATGGCAGTGTCTAAAAACATAAACCTATACTGAGAGCTCACTGTGCTGACACTGTAATATGCATAGAGATATTCTCTGTGCAAAACGTTAGAGAATGCAGGGGTGTAAACGAAAGCAATTTTCCATTTTAGAGACAAGAAGCTAAGAAGAAAAGAGAATTACATGCTCTGCAGGCATAACAGCTTTGTCTTCTTCCCCCTTAGCCCTTTATAATCATGTCAAAACAGACTATTTAGGTCATTTACTGATGACCTGTGAATGCCATGTCTATCACAGCCTTTTAAAATGCACAAGCGACAAAGTATTCCAAATAAAGTTAATTAGCATAGTGACTGAAGATTTGTGAGCATCGCCAAAATGCATTAGGGCTAGTACTGTGGGAGGTCTAGCTATGGGCTAAGGGATTACTCGGTTGCGATTGCCAATGCATAGCCGATCTGGCTATTTCAAATGATCAGAACCTAATTAAATGAAAACATACGAGCAGAAAATGAGTGGAGCTGTCGGCTAGAAAATCCTCCAATATTAAATCCGAAGTTTCCTTTAGGGGCAATTAAAATACAGTGAATATATCTTAGGCTGTGTGTTAATCATCAGTATTATAAGCGAATCTGATATTGGCCTGGAGGAGGATTTTAAAATTGAGTTTTTGTTATGAACTTTCCAAAGTTCATGCGGTGTCCTCAAGCCCTGAGCAGTTTCCCCCAGTGCGCTACCTCCAGTTGCAAATTAATGAGGCTGTTCTAGCCCACATACGTGTTTTGTAATTGCTCTTAAAAGTCACAACCTGATTACAGAATATCCACAGGCCTTTGGGGAGTAAAGGGGAGACGTCTGGCGCAGCGCCGCAGCAGCGAAACGTCGGCAAGGACGGCTGCGCTTGGGGCGGGTGCGGAGCAGCACCCTCTCTGACCTACATCCTTCCATTTTCTGCGATGGGGTCTGTCTTTTCGGTTGTCTTCAGGGCCTGTCCCGGCCCGTGGGGCAGCAGTGCGGGGCAGTGGTGCTGCGCACCAAGCACGAGGCGTGTAGAATGAGGAGGACCCGCTTGCCTCTCCCACCGCGGTGCTCGGCCTGTTGCATGTGGGTAGCGTGGCTCCCGGGAGGCGTGTCGGTAGCGCGGTGTGGAGCGCTGGTAGAAGGTGTGTTTCTCCGTTGGATCAGCTGAGGCCACTGCAGGTGGTGGTCACGGGCCTCTCCTGCTGCTGGCTGGGCAGACTGGCGTGGCAGGACTGGAGAGGGCTGCCGGGCCGCGAAACACCTGCGAGAACGAGATGTCGTAGTAGAAGTGTATAGATGTGTGATACCTGTGAATGTGCGGTGTGTTTTGACCAAGGTAACGCTCGTTTCTTTGAGATGAAAGCAGACTTAGGTGATATACTCTTATGTCTTCCACCAGTTTGCTTCCTTTTTTTTTTTCATATAATTCAATTTTTCTGACATTTCATGTGCCCAGCCCTTGGCAGCCTACCTGTGCTGGTACCAGAGTCCCAGTAATCCCAGCAATCGCGCTTCACAACAGTTGCCACGCCGCAAAGGCTGGAGGATTGCTGGCCCTTGGGCTTGCACCCCTGTCCCCGGGGCAGCCCTGGGCTCCTTGATGGCCCTGCTGCCAAGCTCCCAGCCCCAAACTCCTCTGGCTCCGGGAACAGTGTTTTTGAGAATTACGGCTGCTTCTCATTGTCCCACAGCCATTAGTATGGGCTGTATTTTTGGTTCCTGGCCATGTGGCTTGGCTCTATTAAAACAGATGTTGTCCAGCTACAGCCTGCTTTTTTTAAGGGATCCGGATCACCCAGCATCAGCAGCCTGTCTTCGTCTTTATTTACTGCTCTTCTAAGTATAGCTGTTTTCAAATTTAATTGGGGATGATGATGTGGATAAAAGTGTTAAATATGCTGGGACCAAGATCTGATCCCCGCAGGACCCCTCTGGAAATGTACTGACTCAGTGTTTCCTATTTAAAATTAGATTTTGACACCTGTCAGCCAATTTTTTATTTAATGTGTGCTGTGTTCACTGGTATCGTTCTGGTTTCTCCATCAAAATATCAGCCGCCTTCCAGAAGTCTGTTCCACGGACACCGTTATCCCTGTTAACCACATCGGTCGTCTCAAAGATAGAAGGTTGTTTGACAGACTCTGTTTTCCACAAAACCTTGTTGATTGCTGTTACTTATTTCCTTTCTTTCTTAATCATGTCCTGTCTCGGCTATTCCATTATTTTGCTGGGATAGATGCCAGGATGAGAGGCTTATAATGGTCACCCCATTTATCCTTTCTAAATATCCTTTTCTGGAACTTTCCTATTGTTCCACACTTTTTTTTAAAATGAACATACGACAGTCCAGAAAGTCCTCAGCCTTTCTTAAACATTTTGAAGCAAGTATTTGGATATGTTGGCTTGAAAAATTAAAGGACGGGGATCTAACGTCCTCATAACTAAAAACTGCGACGAAAAGTGTCCTGGTGTTATCTTGTGGCTGTGACTCAATGCTCTGCTGCTTTCCCAGAGCCTCCCGAGCTCACAGTTGTGATGTGCTTTTGGAGCAGTTCTGCAGTTTCTGCGCTGTTGGTGGTGGTATGGAGAAGTCTGTCACTGCTCTCCAGTAGTGTTGTAGTTATGATTCCCTTTCTTCCTAATACCATTCTTCAGTCTGATATACAATTTAGCAAAAAAGAAGTAAAAAATCAGAAGTTAATGAAAATATTTGCTTTCTTGACCAAGTCTATTGGGTTATTTTTCAAAGCTCATGGGAGGAACAAATGAGCTCCAAATTTATGGATGTAGCATTAGCAAATGAACCCATTTTGAAATGGGTTTGTGTCTTCGTGCACATCTAGATAGCTGTGCACAGTTGTTTGTTCTCCATCTTGCTGGTTTGTGTGGCTGCTGGGTTTTTGGACAAATGGCTTTGCTTTGCCTCTGAGCGTTTGACTTTTCCATGTTCTGTTTAATTTTAAATTCAAATCCAGACTTGAGAAACAGTTCTTAACTTCCACACTGAATGACATTATCTGAGGTCTTCCAAATACAGTTGCTGATTCCCTTTTCCCCAAGCATGATGGTTTAAAAATCTGCTAGAGTAATGGGCATAAATAAGATATATTAGATACATTAGATGTAAGGGTGCAGGAATATTTTGAGTGTGTTGTGACAGCTGAAAATTGTGTCCTTCCCCTTTTAGGGTGGTTGGTGGCTTTGAGACTCTGACTGCTATGGAGAATGTGGAAAGTGACCCAAAAACAGACCGTCCCAAGGTACGTGTGAAGCACCAGGGGCTGTACAGGAGGGAGCGA
Organism: Phaethon lepturus; assembly: GCF_000687285.1. Classification (NCBI taxonomy): domain Eukaryota; kingdom Metazoa; phylum Chordata; class Aves; order Phaethontiformes; family Phaethontidae; genus Phaethon; species Phaethon lepturus. The sequence continues at coordinate 9,000 of NW_010521628.1, read as the reverse complement.
ATGCATATGGCCTCACGTGGCACTGCGCTTCACCCTGCTGATGCTTCTCTGAAAGCCAGACTTGGGCGGGGATGGCGCAGCTTAATCAACAGATTGATTTGCTCTTCTTCTCTCCTGCTTCCAGGAGGAGATACGAATTCAGGCAACAACTGTTTTTGTTGATCCGTATGAAGAGGCAGATGCCCAGGTGAGGATAGTTGGTTGGCTGGGTTTTTCTAAAGGCCAAAGATCTTTGGAGAACTTTGTAATTTAATGCCTTTTCATTGAATATGGGCAGCCCCCTGGCCCACATGGTTGCAAGCTAAGATTAAACAGCTGCCATTCGGCATTGCCTTCTGTGCCACGATCATCACCGCTCTTTCAGCAGCGAGGTCTTGTAACTGAGTCTGGCACAGCTCCCGGTCCATCACGCCTCCTTTCTAAATGCCCACAGTAGCTATGCGTAGCTGCAGGTGAGAAGAGAGGAGTTTTGTTACAATGGCTACAGACAGCCTGTTTGTAGTGGCCCTTGAGGTCTGTCTCCTACAGCCTGCTCTGTAATCATAAACGGTGCTGATTGCTGGTTTAGAGTGCTTTAAAGCTTCAAAGAATTGTAGACATTTTCTCCTTACTCTGGACTAGCTCTTGCAAGAGATTGCATTCTTTGCTTCCCACAGGTTGCTGCAGAAAGAGAGAAGGTCCAGCTAGAAGAAGAAGCAGCCAAAACAAAAGCTGAGGTGGTCCCACCAAAGAAAGAGGTCCAGACTCCTAAAACTTACCGGCAGGGAATTGGAAAATACATTAACATGGCTGCAGCGTGAGTTCCCTGTCCATCTGATCTTTGCTGAGTGTTTCAGTTGCTTTCCCTGCTGGATGCTGACCCTGTTCAGTGCCATTGCTCAGATGTTTGGTTTGTGCCAGCAGACTTTGGAAAGACACCTTCATGCAGTCCTAACAGTCAAGAGTTCCCTCTACTTCTGTTGTTTTTCAAGATTACAAGTTAACTGAGTTTAGCTTTTAGCACTTGAATGTGACCAAGTTGGGTCTGTACTGACTTTAGAACTGTAAATACATTTCCGCAACTCGGAAGTCCTTGAGGAACCGTACTGTGTCACTTCCTATACGATCTTTTATTCTTTTCCTCTTCTGCAGCTATTTCTGAAGGCCATGGTCCCACAGATGTGCTCTTTTAGCAGCTTCTCCCCTGCACAAAGTAGTTGCCTTAAGCCCGTATCAGTCTGCTGATCTGGTTCCCTGTTCAGCCTCACAAACAGTTGTACCAGCACAACTGAAATGGCAGGAAAGGGGAGCAGGTTCCCAGGCTTGCCGTGGGAGCACAGGACGTTTGGCGAGTAGCTCCAGGGTGCCTGGCTGGTTGTACAGGCTTGTCCTAAAGCATCGTTTCCCAGACACCCTTTGTACACCCGTTGGGATTGGCAGCATCGCTTGCTTTCCTAAGGACAGTACAGAATCCTGCCTGAGCAGCAGCTTAGCATGAGTTTTGGATGAATTAAAATAAATGCCTTGCACTTGATTTTTAGCAGACTTCTCTAAAAGCATTTGCAAAAGTGCTGTTGTCTGTCTGCTGTGTAAAGGCATGTATTTATGCATACGCAGATCTGGACAACTACCTAATCAGCTCGTATGTGCCCGTGTGACTTACAGGCATTTGCATAACCACGAGAACAAAAATATGTTCTCATGTAGGTCAGTTTGATGTGTCAGTTAAACATTTCAGTTACAAAATATTGCTGGTCCCCTAAAGTATTATAGTCAGCTTAAAACTGCTACCATTCTGCACTGTATTTACCGAGGAAACCCATGTGGAGTTTGCAGCTTTGTGGAAAGGGCCAAGTAGTATAGAAAGGACTTTCCTTTCCTAGTCCTTCACTCCTTGCAGCCTGCCTTGCCACTGGGCGTTTGGTCCGTAGCAGCCCTTTGGCAGGTTCAGGGTTCTCCCTATTGGCTGTTGATATCTGACAGTAAAACCACAGTACGTGAGCTGGCTGAGTAGTGTTTCCATGGGGCTGCAAACTCTGCTCAAGAGAGGCTGAGAATAGCAGCAGCAACTGCAGCAGGCTGTGCTCAAGAACAGGAAAGGATCTGAAAAACTTGCCCAGCTGCTTTACACCTAATTCTCCATAAATCCTTTTGCTGCCACAAATGCAGGTGAGAAGGTGAGGAGAGAACTTGCGGCTCACGTTCTCATCATGACTGTGCTAAAAAAGTACAGCTGTTAAATCTTCATTCTGGCCTGGAGAACTTGTTGGGTTTTGAACAGGTTCCTGGAAGCCTTCAAAGCCTGACCCAAACCATCCCCACAGACTGACACACTCTCCCTCTTTTTGGGTATGCCAGAGGCCCCCACCCCTTCTGCGGTCCCCATGCTGGCACGGCGCTTGCACTCCCTCTGATGCGGGATGGGCTGGCTCCGGTATAGCTGTTGCTGAGAGACGAAAAGCATCCGGCTGCCCTGGTCCCACCGAATGGTGAATAGTCCCTGAGAACTGTTTTCATTTTGGCTCCAGGAAGCGCAGCGTGGAAGATGATGGGCCCTCAACCAGCACAGCTGTGAAGAAAGAGAGAAAGAGCACAGGCTTCGGGGACTTCAGCTCCTGGTAGCAGCGTGGGGAGCCTAGCACTGGAGCAGCACAGCACGGAAAAAAAGGCGGCCTCCCACGTGTCCTCGAAGAGCCCGAACGACAGTCTGTCCTGGGGAGGGAAGGCACCAGCCTGCCATTCCACTGGGGAAGAAAACTGTCGCTTTGTTAAAGCGCATTAATGTGGCTTTGTTTTCTAGAGAGCTGCATTCCCCCCCACTGCATCTTCCTCGAAGGCCTTTTTGTTGTTGTTTTGCTAAGAGGGGAGCAGGCAGCCCAGCTTCGCTGGGGATTAGCTCTGCTTGGCTGGCAGCAGACCAGGCAGAGCCCAGCCTTGCAGGACGCTACTTCAGTGAACAGCTACGTTGGTGAAAGAGCTCCTTTCACAGGTAATCGTTTCCAGACAAGCCAAGTCTGCCAAATGAAGGAGTGAGTTAACGTGGTAGGGAAGCGCCTGTGCTGCTGCAGTGCTTTGCGGAGGGAAGGAGAGGGCTGCAGCCTGCCCTGCCCTTCCCTTCCAGCTGCCTTTTGCGAGTTCCCAACAAGGACCGATTCTGCCTCTTGCTCTTTGTGGGTCTACCTCCTGGCTGGACTGACTTGCTGTCAGTGTCTGAAGGGCCTGGCTCGCTCCAAGATGCGTGCTCTCTGGACCCGTTGAAGTCTCTGACAGCCTGGGGAGCAGCGAATCTAGATGAGGAGCCTGCGGTAGCTGCACCACTTGTTGCTCCCAGTGTCTGGCCTTCCCTGAGCCACTGGGCAGCCAGAGGGGCCAGGATGCACCAGTTCAACCCTGTCCTTGGGTCCCAGAAACTACATCCTGGGGCAACTGAGCAGGAACAGAAACAACACTTTTTTTTTTTTTTTTTTTTTAATAACCATCCCTAAAGCCTGCTTCTTGCAGGGTAACACACACTGTAGTCTGCCCTGACATCAGGCTTCCCATCATTACGGAAAACCCTATAATCTAGCTGACAGGCATCTCAGATATTTCCGTTGCATCCTCACAAATTATTAGGAAGCTTAATAAAGGCCTTACGGGGTGAAGATATATCAGCCTGTGAAGTTTTAATCCAAAACCATGTGTGTGTAACCGTCACTCAGACATAGCAGGCTAGATCCTGAACATTACTTTTCAGTTCATCTTGGGTATTTCCAGATGACAGAAATACCTTCCCTACCTCTCTGTGTGGCGGAGAAGATAGTTTTGTAATCAACTTTGTAACAATACATTTATATTGGTGGTTTCATGTTTTAAGAGAAGACTCCATTTATATGAAATTGCTGTAAAAACTTTTTGGTAAAATGCTTTGCATTAAATGCTTTTATTTTCTTTTGAGTGCTTGCCTTTGACTGTTCAACTGTCACTTCCAAGACCATGGCATTGCAAAGTTGATTGTCGTACAAGGAAATGATTCATTCCTACTTTTTAAGATGCTCATAAGGAACTCTGGATCTTTGCGGATGTGATTACATCCTTGTTAAATCATAGGAAGTTGAAACTAGTCTGAAAAAATAATAGAGGGGTTTTGTTTTGCAACATTTTGCAGCGTGTAAGTTTGAAATAACACGTTTGATTCCTGGAACAGGGGATATGATGGTACTTTCCTCAAGCTGCGTTTCTTGTGTCTTACTGAAGCCTCTTTGCTTCTCCTGGGCTGGCCTTTTACTGATAAATTTTATTGATTCCTTCTACCTAACTTCTGCTTCAGCACATTTTTTGAGTTGTCAAGTTCACAGTGTTGCTAGAGCTGGAACAGGCAGTTTAATGAAATCTGTAAGAGTAAAATGCTTTTTTGTACTAGATGAAAGTGGAGATTATTATGAAAGAAAGGAGCTTTTGATTACAAGGAAGGCAACAGAGGTGTGGCAAGGACTCCTTTCAGCAAGAGTCCTTGTTACAGATTGATATAAGGGACAGTTTCCTCTTGCAGCAGCAGGCTGCAGAGATAACTGCCCGCTTTCCCTTTCTACTCCAGCTTTTTGGCAGTGCTCGCTGCGGCGCGCGAAGGACCACGGCCATGCAGAGCGCGGGCAGGACCGCTGCCCGACCAAGCGCTGCCTTTGCGCTGCCCGTTTTGTTACAGTTGCCCACCATAACATCGGCACAAAAGAAAGCCATTTCCTGGCTTCTAGGAAGGGCTGAGCGTAACCCTTTTAGTTTTGCCCTAAGCAGGGGTGAAGCTCTTCAGCCCCTGTTTGCCGCTCGACCTGAATCCAGTTCTCGGGCAGGCCTGCTGGTGCTCCCCGCTGTGTCGGTGCCTCCAGGCTGGGAGACGCTGGCTCTGGCCCGGCCCCAGGGTGCCGCGGTGGCATGTGGAGGTCAAGCCGTTTGGCCGAGGCCGTGTGCTGAGTCAGCAGCCGGACTGGGCTTTGTACCAAGAGCCTCTGCGGGGCAGCACCGTCGGTGCTCAGGCAGCCAGACCTTGCAGCAAATTTTTGTTCTGAATTCCCACCCCTCTGCTCCCTCCCACACCTGTGCTTTTGCATACTTGGTCACTTCTGTTTTTTTCACTTCAGCTTTTCTTCTGATGGGCAGAACCAGGAGGACAGCGTGACGCAGCAAAGTGGTGAGATACGTTGACAAGGGGCACGAGCGGGGTGCCCAGCGAGCAGCGCACTGTGGTGTAGCCCCCATTTTTACAAAACCTGGCTCTTTGCTGGGTGACTTGCAGAGTTATCACTGCCTGAGCTGGGAAAGGGGAGGAAGGAGGCTTTGCTGAAACCTTTTCTGCCTCTTTCATCGCTTGGCTCTCCAGCAAGGATGGTGTGTTAAAGGAATACCCAGAGCAGCTGCTGCCGTGGCTGGAGGCACAGGCAGGAATTGTGCAGCCTTACTACAGAAACGCACTCCCGGGAGCTGCCGTGCTATTTGTAAGCACATTTTTACAAAGTGTCTTTGACGCTTTTCCAGATAAATGTGCTTAGAGAGAAAAAGTGGGATTTTAACTAGAAGCTGAAGCAGCTTTTCTCCAGCCTTGACTGGAATAACACCAGTGCTCTCTTACTTTGCACTGCTCCATACCTGAGTCATTTTGCTGAAAGGCAGAGGCGCTGGGTGACCAGTAATTTCATCGTTTCCTGAGATCCGGCACTGTAGCGGCAAACACCCCAAGCACAACACACCCCCGAGAAGGCTGTGGCATGCGGCGGGGCTGGCAGCCGTCACCGCTCGTTTCCATACAGCCGCATCACAAAGACGTGGAGGTTGCGGGAGACTCGGCTCTTCACCTCTGCTCTTTCTGGTGTGCCTCCAGCCCGAACCCTCAAGGACCGTAGTATCGTCTGGGGGGGGAAACGGCACTGACTGAATAGTTTTCAGGCTAAATAGCTGCAGCTCTGTTTCCATATTTACCAAGAGAAGAAGCCCAAAATACTGTTGTTCAGTTTAATTTTGCTTGTTCCCCACGAGTTTGAATTGCTACAGCCCACTCTCTTGGAAGCAGGACCTTGTACAAGCAATTGCTCCGCTTCAGCATCATGTGGTAGATCACAGTGGTACCCACCTCATGTGGGGCCCTGAATTGTGAGTAGTCAAACTGTGTTTCAAGTTCTCCAAGAAAATCCTGCTTCTCCCTCCAGCTCCTTTCAAGACAGGGACCAGGCAGCGAGTGTTCCCCAGAGCCCAAGCCACGCTTGGCCGTCGGGGCGAGAGGCTTGATGGGGTGGGACGGAGAAGCGCATGCAGAATTCAGCCCAGCATGGCTTGGCTCACTTTCCATCTGTGATAAATTTACTCCAGTTTACTTCTTACTGTGAATTAAAAACCACACAGAACATAACCTCAACCAGGTACTGTTCCAGGATTTGGCTGTCATATCCTCTTGAGCCTGGACAGTGGGCACAGGGAAGATGTTCGGGCTGTGGACCAGCCGCTGCTGGGATGCTGTTGGCACCAGAAGCAGAGAAGAGCATGGGCAGAAATGAATGGACAGAGACAACCTGGAGGAGCCTGCGATGCTGGTAGGATGGGGATGGGGGAGGAGGGGCTGCCGCGTGTGCCAGGACTCCTCGCCGCAGCCTGGCGTGCGGGTTGCAGCTACCAGCCCCTTGAGGTGGCTGCCATAGCCGTGGGGCAGAGCAGCCGAAGGAGAGGAGGTAAGAAGCGCCCAGGGCTGCCTCACAGGTTTGGGGACCCCGCAGGGCACATTATGGAGGTGGCACGACCCTGCCCCAAGGTGACTGCCTGCGCTGGTGCCTCCACCTTGCACAGGTGTCCTTGGGGACCTTGCAGAGGGGAACCAAATACCTGAAGGGATCCATTTTGCTCTCCGGGTCCTTTCTGGACAATTCCTGGCAGTTTTTTGCAGAGGTTTCCCAACACGTGTGTGTCTGTGTGCTCCTGCCACAGGTCTGTGCCTGTCCCCATGGGCCACGGGGTGGCATGTGCCTGTGTGTTGGGTCCAATACAGACCTACCAACCCCAGCCTCAGCTGGGCTGAGCTATGTTTCTGCATTTTCCAACCTGACTTGGCCACAGAGACCTCAGGGTGAGAAGCCAGGATGAGCACCTGCTCCCCTCCCAGGCAAGGGGGGCATTTACACCCGTTTGGTCCCCTGGGCTTTGGCCCAATGTCCATGGTCTGAGCTTTGATGCAGCTTCTGTTCAAGAGTGGTGGTCAGCCACCCCTCGGCTGGCTGCAAAGCTGCTGGCAGAAAACAAAAATCCATTTCTCAGGTCGTGGTGAGGCTCCTGCAGGTGACGGGCATTCCCCTGGGCAAGCTGCTCACCGGTGGCTCCGGGTCACTGCGTCCCCACTGCCCTGGCACAGAGGTCTGCACCAAAGGCTCTCTTGTTGACAAGGGATTTTGCTAAGGCTTTGTGTCCATCGCCTAGCAGGAAAAGCAGAATTAACAGCAGAAATCATAGCAGCAAAAACTGCTGGTTATCTGCCTGATGCCCTTTGGAAGAGCCCATGGTCCCGTAGGAGAGCTGCGGCAGCAATGCCATGTCCGACGCGGCCGTGCGGTGTGGCTGCCTCGGAGATCTGCTCTGAGTAGATGCAGTTTGTGCTGCTGGCGCCGAGGCTTTAAGGACAGCAAAGTAAACGCTGTCTTTGGAGATACAGAAACAGGTTAGGGCAGCTGCAGGTTTTATGGTCGCGTGTGGATGGGCTTGCACAGAAGTACGGGGTTTTGGTTCAAAAGCAGCGGCGTGTTGGTTTAACGCTGCCTACGCTGGCACGTCGAGGGCTGGTCTCCGTGGCAGATGCCCACGCCGCGGCTGGGGGTTAAGCAAGAGCAGTGATGGGCTCAAGTGCTAAACGCAGCTGAGCCCTTCAAAGGCAGAGGGAGGCCCAGCGCGCTGGAGCCCAGCGGTGCCGGAGG
>NW_010521628.1:542-900 GCF_000687285.1 Phaethon lepturus | reverse complement strand
AGGCATGGCCATGGCCATGGCCACCCTGCAGCTGGTGGGAGCAGCTGGCAAACAAACCCAGCTCTCAGACGCCGGGTCATAAGTACCAAATATTTCTGGGATCCCCCCGCCCCCCCTCGCTAGTGGTGTTTGGAAGGAACAGGATGCCGGAAACCCTGTGCCAGGAAGCAGCTTTTATAAGCGAGGGAGGGGATTTGCCAAACACCCCCCCTCAAGTTTCAACACTGTTTGCTTTGGAGAAGGCAAATAAACTAACTCAGACGACACAGGAAGGAGGCGGGCAGCTGCCTGGCCCGGCCGGCAACAGGTTACACCGCACGGCGTGGCCGGGGGGTTTTCGCGTCCTCTTTTTCTTTGC
>NW_010521628.1:0-238 GCF_000687285.1 Phaethon lepturus | reverse complement strand
CCCCCCCATCCCACGCGCTGCTTTAGCTCACTGCTCCGGCACAAACAGCCAGGGGCAGGTTTGCTTCTTGGGCCTTAAACCCTGCAGCAAAACACACCTCTAAAAAAGCAAAAGGAGCTTGACGGGTGGATCAGAGAGCAGTGAGGGTCCCAGTGGGGTCAGCCCTTCCCACTGCTGCTGCGAAAGCCACCACGGCAGCTCCCTCCCTTTCCCAGTCCCAGAGCCCCAACCTCCCGCA
>NW_010521627.1:0-20708 GCF_000687285.1 Phaethon lepturus | reverse complement strand
CCCCTCCCACCCCGCGCAGCCGCGGGAGAAGATGGTGCTCACCCATCCGCACACCCGGACCCTCCCGTAGCCAGGGATACAAAAACACACCCCCCAACCCAGGAAGGTCACAAACTGCAGATGCTGTTAGGCACCGCGTTGGCACCGAGAAGGGGAAGGATGGGTAGGGGTGCAGGTTCAAGCTGAAAAACCTGCCGCGATGACAGAAATCTGTTGCAAGACATATTGCGCAGCTCCGCAGGGCTTATTTTTAGGTGGCAACGCTGACAGGGAGGCTTTGCTCCACGTCAAAGAGCCACCACGTTGAATTTTTAACCCTTGTGCAGCAAACTGGCTGTTTCGGGGGGAAAATTGCCTGATTTCAGTCATTCTATGAAGATGAAGAGGGGCAAAAGAATTACAGCCATGCAGCTTTGACATCTGCAGCCTGCCCAGCCCATCAAGCGTGGCCCGAGCCCCAGGATGTCCTCACAACTTTGTCTCAGAGCGCATTTTTGCTCCTCACTCCCATGCATCCATCCATCCATCCCTCATGCCGCCAGTGAACGCAACGCGAAGCGAGTGCAGGTCGCCAGGGCCCCTGGCAGCCTCTGCTCTGGGGTCGGCCCTGAGAACCAGATCCTGGTTCTCAACTGATTAAACTTCTAGTTCCTCATCAGACAGCATCAACTTAAAAAAAATCTGCTATTTAGCAATAAATATAGCACAGCACGTTCCTTTCTGCATGCCCAATAGCACTGAAGTGCTGGCACGAGTCTCCCATGCCCCGTTTCACGAGGGATGGAACTTCACCTGGAGCAGGCTTGCTGTGGGCTGGGGCTGGGCTGCAGAGCAGCCCCTGTGGAGGGCACACGGGACAGCATGCGTGGGCAGCCGGGCTGGTGCCCCGGCAGCACATGGGTGCAGCCTGGCCTGCGGCACACAGAGGTAAAAATGAGATCAGAGTCTGTCTCAAAGCTCTCTGTAGCATCAAAACTCTTTCACGGTCTTATGACTGATGCGAGACCAAATCCTGGCCCCAGTAATATCAGACAAAAACTCCTCAAATTAAACATGGAGCTCTTCTTTCATCCTGCAAAAGAGGAACTTGGATATCACAAAAATAACTAAGTGAACAGAAAAGAGACAAACGAGAGGAAAGGTAGAGTTGGAATTAAACAAAAAAAAAAAAAAGTAAATCACATCACTAATTGACTCAATTCCTGGATTATAAAGCCAGAAGGCACCACTGAGATCACTCCTCCTGACCTCCAAACTCATGCAGTCTAGAGGACTTCCCGGAATTAATCCGTGCTTTGAGCCTAAGAGCTGTGGCTGAACTAGACAATAACTTTAAGAAAAATATCCTGTCTTCATGTAGTATAACCTAAGAAGAATCCACTGAAATCCTCATTACTTTGTGCAAATAGCTGTTTATCTAGCAGGCAGACCCTTTTCAGTCAAATGGTTCTTCAACATAAAGTTTGTGCTCCGACTGCTTGTTACACTAAACTCCTTGGACAAACTAACGACGAACCCTGAGGTCTTTTCACTCCAAGGCACGCTTTCTTTCTTTTGAGCATTTTTATAGCTCTTCTCTGTACCCCTTCAAACTTGCGTGTTTCTGTGAGGCCGACACCAGACCTGGAAGCGGCGATCGCAGCCGCCTTAGCTGCACAGGCAGCACCACCTTCCGCGGGCTCTGGTGGGACCTCCACAGTTCGCGTTAACCCCACAGCCAACAAGCGGCACGTTCTCCGAGCATACCCCCTGTCAGCACCACGTCTCTTTCAGAGGTCCTGCTCCTCGGCACAGAAGGGCTCACCCATTCTCTAAGTGTGACTTGTGGTGTTAACGTTTGGCTGTAATTAAGTTGTTTCTGTGCAATTGGGCACGATTTACAGAGTAGCAAATTGATCCAGAGCAATGTGGATCACTGTCTTCCTGGCTGTGTATCTACTCACTTAGCCACAACCTCCGGGCTAGTTGCAAACTTTCCAAGTAGCCAGGTTTTCCACCACGCAACTGATTTAAAAAAAAACTCCAAAATTATAAAAAAACCCCACACCCAAGATCAAAAATTGGACAGTTCAGGACTCTACCATTACGTGCCACTGATAATAATACATGATGTTTTTCATCAGTAAACTTTGAAGTGTTTTTAGAAAGGGGTTGGATTCAGTATTGCTATTTTACCGACCAGGAATACAAAGCTCCAAAGCTGACATACATCCCGGGCGTTACACCATAAGGTGGTGGCAGAATCAGGAGGAGCAAGACCTGAGGCTCTGGAGTTTAATGGAACACAGAATCCACCAGCCACGCTTCCAATTTAATAGCCCCCTACTAGATGGGCAATTTTTAATCCATTCAATATGCACCGTATATTAATTTCCCAATATTAATTTGGAACCGGCTTACTTGCAGTAGTCACAATGTCACACCGCAGAAAGACAAAAGCCATACAGAAGTTCACCACTCCAACCTTGCTACTTTTACTAAACCAACTTGCAATCCCGTCAAAAAATTACATTAAATTTGACAAGGTTTGTTTTCACAAACATATATTGATTGGCATTAATTATGTTTTCCACCATTAATTCTTTATGAAATGAGCCTGAGCTAATCTATTTCATTATTTTCCCCAGACAGAAGGAAGTCTGGTAATTATTTAGGTCACAAGATTGCCTTTCTTCCAGCTTTCTGAAAGTTCATCGTCCAAAACTTAATAAAAGCCACACTTAATTGAAGCCTCTACTTTTGTCTATTTATTAAAATGCTTTGACTATTAACATGTTTCTCTACTTCCTAGAGGGTACAGGCCCAGCTACCGTCTCATGCCCAGGGGGAGAGCCCACCTTCAGTGCTGCACGCCCGGACGGGGAAGGCGGCTGCACGACGTGGCACAGAGTTACAGAGACGAAGAATATGGAGCTCGATACGTGACAAAACAAATGGCATTTTTAACAGTCTATTTTAGCTTTGAACATCCTGGATGGTTCAGATCTAGGTCCATGCACGTGTGTGATAGCCTAGACGGCCTGCGGTGAAACACACCTCCGAGCTTTGAAGAAATGCATTGGCAGACGGGACAAGAGCCAGACCAGTCATCAGCAAGAGCCACCCCGAAGTGACGCATGCCACCCACACACGGTCTAAAAGCCAGTTCTTGTTCGGGCTTCAGTTAACCCAGGTATCACTGCCGTCACCACTAAAAGGCCATCCTTCACTTGAGGGCGAAAGGCAGCCAGTGCTGTTCTGTCCTTCTCCCTGCAACGTGAAACGGCAAAACTACCTTGCGTACCGCGCTGACGACCCCGTGTCAGGTGCTGGCACCTTCCAGTCCTGAGTACAGATCTCTTCCCCGGCTCTGAAACCTGCTGCTGGACACGCTTTCTGTTCTGAGTGCTTCTCCTCCGGCTTGGGGAGGCAAGAGCTGCACACCACTTATTTTAATACTAAGAAAGGTTTCCAACAATACAGTCCCCTGAAAAAGTGCAGAAGTTTTCCACAATATGAGGACAAAAGAAGCAACTATTCATCTTCCTTTTGTCACCGCGGCTTTTAGGGTGAACTCCTCAGACAGAATCAAGTTTACACCAAGCAAAAATAATTGCAAAAATGTAATACAAGGATATTTAATTTGAACTAGAGTGAACCTACTAATTTAAGGGAAGATAGAACTTTGAGCCAGACTATTCTCTTTGCCCATCAAATAGCTTACAGAAGGGAATAATGCTGTCACCAGAAATGACATGGTTTCCTCAAGCTGTTCCCAAGGGAAGAGCCAGACCCCGCAGGAGGTCGGGAGCATCCACCTGCTGCGCCCGAGAGCTGTATGCCACCGCTGCAGGTGCTGAGAAACCCACAAGGTCCCAGCGTGACTCGCCCCAGTCCCCCTGAGGAGCTGGGGTGCCGATGGCTCTTCCTCCACTCACGTGTTTTTCCCTATCCCCCGGATGACAAGCTAGAAAATGCAGAGGGAGAGTTTCACTGGTCCCCCCGTTCACTTTTAGTTCTTTTTTCCTTTCCTTCCCCACTTATCTACTCCCAGATAAAATCTCTGGTCCCTTTGGAGTGATTTTGGACTGTGCCTTATACCGGGTAGATTCAAGGACGCATTTGGAAAGTTAGTTGATTCTGTTCTTTGCTTGTAGTGTTAATGTCAGTTCTACAAACTTTCTCCTGGTTCATCAGGGCCATAGCAGATATCTCTTAAAAGCCTCATGCCTCATTTTACCTCTTAGTCATGTTGGAAGCGTATCTTTTAGGAGCATTATGAGAATTAATTAGTGAACATTTCCAAAACTGTTAGGCAAGTGCATGCATTATTATTCTCTTCATGCAATCTATTTCCTTGCGATGTGCTCTATTGAGGCAGAAGCCAGGATTCCTCTGTGGCATCCGAAGAGGATGTGTTGGAGGCAGCAGATCAATTACTTGCTACAATTCAAAAGCCATAAGGCTCCTTGGACGGCTCCTGCAGCGCCAACTCTCTCTGCAAGCGGGGACTCGGTGCCCGCGTACGGCGGCTGACACGCGGTGCCGATATCCTACTTGCTAAATCAAGCCCACGCCACAGCGCAGCGGCAGGCTGACAGCCGGCACCGGGGCGACGCGGAGGTGGCCTCGGCAGCTGACTGGCCTGGAAGGGACACACGTCTCTGTGTGTTCCCGTGCACTTGCTGCTAACAGTCATGTTCAAGCCCGGGGTCGTGAGGTTCCTGCCCATTAGTCGACTGTGAAAGCAAAAGGGATTATTTTAACAACAGCAAACTTCTTATCCATCACCTAAGTTTCCTTCGTCTTCCTGCACTATCCAAACCGTCTCACCCTAAAATGCTCCTGTAAAAAGCATTATACAGACTTCTGAGCAGCCGACAATTATAATTCTAGTGATGGTTTACCTGCTTTTTTGGGCAAATGAACAAATTGCACTTTGGTTTCCAATACTATCATACTCTGCTCTTTATTGAATGCGGGATGCGTAGTTACATTAAGAATTAATATCTAGTTTTAATATGTTTTCCAGGATCCTCTGCAAGACAACTTTTTCCTTTGGCAACCTCAACGCCCATAAAACCCAGACACATGCTCTTTTCATAGCAGTACTCTTTACTTGAAAATATGAAATGCTATTCCTTCTGAGGTTGTATGTTAGCTAAAGGAAATGTGCTATGCACTTGGGGATTGATTAACGCAAAGTGTTAAAAGGAAGCGGGGGGGTGTCTTTTCCTTAGGAGTTTTTTTTTTTTACTTTTCAGTAGAAAAATCAGACTCCAAACATCCAGCTGAAAACCTGATTGGAAACAGAAATTCCAGCTCAGAACTATTCTGCAATGACTCACGAGAACAATAGTTTAGTGCCTATTGCTTCCAGTTCCCTTCTAATAGCCAGTTTCCACATGTGGACCACCAGGACTGGGATCAGAGTTGCCCTCTTTTGGGAGTGTTGTCATTATTGGCAGGACATTTGCTAGCACCAGATCCACAAACTGAATCAAGAGGAGAAAAAGTGGGAAGTAGAATAAATTGCTGTATGGGGAAAAGCAGATTGAGACGTCCTGGCATGCCAAAGGAATAAAAATCACCCCTCTGGATATGTTTGATACATCTCTGAGAAGTTCCTACCTTAGGATGCACTCTGTAGGAGAGGGAATTAAACATCATGTCCAAAAAACCAAATCAACTCCCCACCATAATGCATTTATTTCCTGAATCTCATGTTCTGAGAGTCAGTTTCTTGATTTGCAGGGACCTGACTCGCGGTATTGGATTTCTCGAGGTTGGCAATGACACAGATTCACCTAAATCTCTTTCCTCCCTACCTAGCTCAGCTATGGAAAGGAGGCCCTGGAGGATACAGCGTCACGGCAACCCAAACAACGCCTGTCACAAGCATCATCAGGAGCACTGCTGAATTGTGCCTTTACAGTTCTGCGGTTGTGGGCAGTCTAGAGTATTCTTTGTAAGTGGACATATTTGGTGAAAAAAGTTGTTTGCATAAAAAAACCTCAAACTCCCTAAGATCAGTTACAGCAGCACATTTTCAATCAGCCATCATACAAAGTAACATTAATGTTTGCCTTCAAGGACCTCACTGCATCTGCTCAGCTGAGAAAGTGCAGGTAAAGAGAAATGACCAACTTCTCTATCTAGCTGGACGGTCACTAACTGATCTGCTGAGCCAGGCAAAGTCTCCGTCTTTGTTACGAACGAGTTTGTAGGTCACACGACTATTTTTCTTCACCGCACAACCTATGACATTAAATCCAAACCAGTGTTTCCTTACGCATTTAACAATGAGATACAGGAACATCCGCCTGCCTGCTCTGAAGACGAGGAAGTTACTACACCGTGTAGCCATTACTCATTCAGCTTTCCCTATAGAAAACACCTAAACATCACATAATGTAGCTTTGTCAAAAAGGCAGTTACGCAAAGACAAGCGTCATCAGAGGTTGCGCTCGAGCACCACCTGACAGAGCGCGCACCAGGGGATCAGCTTTGCCCGGGAGCCCTGCACCATCCCCAGATCTCCGCGCTGGCCGGGCGGGGAGCGCGCCTGCCGGCACGGGAGCCAGTGAGCAGCCAGACCTAGGCACGGCACCACCGGCCTCTTCACCCGCGGTGGGCGATGAGGCACGGGCAGAGACCCCAGTCCTGCCAGTACTGACACCACTGGAGGTCGGGACTGGTGGTTCTTTAATGCTTTGGAGGTTACCTTGGCGTGCGCACACGAAAAGATAGGAAAAGTCCTTTTGGATTTTTACACCTTTTACTCCATGTTTTATCTCGAATTTTTACCAGTTGAAAAATACGTTTCCCGTGGCTCGCTGGGCCCGTCCTCGGGGGTGGGAGCCCTGCAGCGCCTGCCCTGGCTCCCGTGCTGATCTTGGCCAACTGTCCCAAGGCCACCGTTGATCAGCGCAGTGGCTCTTGGCATGTGGACTCCCGTCTACCTGCGATGAGGGGGGCACCTCACAGACTCCTTTCACACGAGGGGCTGGTTCATAGGAGGAATTGACGAAAGCTGCAAACATTTTCTTTCCTACCAGCTGCTTCCAAATGTGAAGCTGTCAATTTGGAGACAGAAACCTACCTTAACATACCCTATAGGATAGGATAATGTGAATTACTCTTCTCTTCTACATAATAGTACTCTGAACCTGTGTAAGATCTGTAAATAAGGAATTTTTGCTTAACTTCTGCCTTGTCACTTGGAGACACACCAAGTTTTGGGTTTTATCACAATATTGCTGTCTTTTGAAAACAGACTCATCATTATTATTTCTATATGGGCTATTTCACTTCTTTTGGTATGTGGATTTTTTTACAATTGTTTATTACTTCTACAAAATGTCTCATATTATGAAGAACAATTCTTACGTATTTCACACCATTAAATTAACCATGGAAAATATTTACATATGTCTGGCAAGAAACTTTTGTGAACAGATTCCTGTGAAGTTTTAGTTAAAAGAACTTTATGTACAATAAAGTCCTCAAAAATATTAAAAATCATATTTAAAGCATTCTCATAAAACATGTATTGAGAAAAGACAAGTTTAATTCTCAAAGGCTCCATTATTGAACCAAAAATTAATATTTGTACTGTTTCTAAATTGGAATAAAATTGCAAGGATGCAAACACTGTCCTATATCATAATCTATAAACCAGTCACAAATGTTAAATCAACTGTAAAAATGATTTAAAATCTACATGACTAATTTTATTAAACTGATTTGAAATCATGTTTGTGCTACCTTCATTTATTAACTGTATTTCAGACAACACTGTATTTATAATGGATTTGCATGAATACAGATATATATGGAAAAGAAACTGTTAAAAGGGACAAGACCTTTCCTCTTCTGTGCATGTTTTCTTAACACATGCTTGTGGTAAACAGAAACATGTAAATTAAAGATGCAGAGGCCTTGTTAGATTCTGCAGTCAATTCTCTGCAATTTTATGGGTTTTGTCTTCAGTTTGCTTATTCATGACAAAATTATTTTTGTTCTTTGTTCCAAGCTTAGAAAGCACTTCGCAAATATTAATTAATATATGTAAAACTGTAGCCATTTCTAGTATCATCCTGGTTTCTTGCAGATGGGAAAATTGTGGGCTGTGGCTTTCCATTTAGCTCTAGCACAGATCCAACTAAATCAAGAAAGCCATTTCTGGTTTGTTTTGGTGAAGCCAGTTAGGATCAGCAGCTGATCTCGAGATAGATAAGAAGGGGTTACATGAAAATTTTCAGGAGCTCACAAGCTGTTGCTGGCTTTCCAAATTCCAATGTCTTGGGAGTTAATCCCATTGCATGCTCCTCATTGAGCACCCAGCCTTGGGAGCAGACAGCGCATGGATGCGGTCCGTCACCCCAGGGATGGGCATCATTACGGCAGCAGGACAGGGAGCGGCCACAGGAGTCCCAGGTCCCGACCTACATAACTACTAACCTTGGCAAGCTTCTAAAAGACAACAGTGACTGTTTTAATAACAAAATGTACCTTGAAACTTTACAGGGGGGAGAGAGTTACAATATAAAGGACCTTCACATCCAGATTAGAATGAAACCTAGGTAAAGGTAGGCTTCTCCAGGCTAAGAAATAAAGGCTATATTTCACTGTGTTTGTTCTATTTCTATATAAATAATTACAAAAAAAAAAAAAAAAACTGAGAAAAAGCTGTGGTGCTTTGGAGCCTGATGATAGGCACACACATGATGCACACGATGTTCTGAGGGTCAGGGTCTGTCCGCACCGTGAGCTGCTGGTGTCTCGGCTGTGTGGTGGCACCAGGAGGTGACACTTCTTCATGAGGAATGCTGGTGGCCGAGATCCTCTGCTGCGGCACCCAGCAGCACCAAAATCAGTGGAAGTTTTCTAAGTGTTTATTAAAGAAAGAGGCGCAAAGTCCTCTCACTCTTCTTTCCAAACATCACGAATAATAATTCCATGGGAAGAGGGAAAATCAGAATGTCAAACTCTCCACAGGGCAAGTTATTTGTGTGTTTGGGTTTTTTCTCCCTTTAGCGTATCCCTAATTTAAAGCGTATGTCCCTTCACAAAGAAAAAAAATTTCTTGCTGTCATACCATGAGACATTACAAAAACATTAGGGATAATTCATGTGTAATTTAAAACAGACCCCACAGAGCAACTGGTGGTCTAATGACAGCACACCACTCTGTGACACCACGGTCTAGGGACGGTCCTTCGATACCACCAGCCCCAGTTGGTCCCAGACAGACAGCAAGGAGCCCTCCGAGGGGTAGAAGCAGGGTTGCGTGTTGGTTGAGGTTCAAGACCATAGTCCTGAGCTGGAGCCTAAGCGTCAGGGCTAATGTTTCCCCTTTGCTCTGCCCTTCCTCTTCCCTGGCCTCCATGATGGCCCTTTCTGCTGTGCTCAGGAGGGCACGCGTGCGCTCGACACGAAGGCATGAACCACCTCCAGCAAACACATTTTCTAGAGTTTTGGCTGAATAAACCCATTCAAGTGAAACTGCTGGACCTATCTATGCCCTATTGGAGGACAAAAAGCCCAGCGTCACATCTGTCTTCCTAAATCTGCGGATTTCAGCAATGGTTTCTTTCAAGCATTATCTCCTCACCAGCACGTAGTGACCTTAGACATAAGGAACAATTAGCAGGATTCATGCAGATAAATATTCTAATGCTCTTTATCTTAGAGACGCTGCAAACATGTTTGCAAGACAGACACAGTTACTGCTCCTTCAAGACTTCGTATGACCTTTAACATCATTTTCCCCAAAAGTTAATTTCTGTGATTAATGCAATATACTAAAACCCATAAATCTGATCATTTGAAGGATTCAAATTAGGAATTATTGACAGCTGATAGAACAGAAGTGCAGAGATGAGGCAGATTTTCTCATCTGTCCATCTAAATGTTGGAATATGTATTGATTAAAATATGACATGGTATAGAACCCACCATAAATCTAAACTCTATTAGATTAACACAGGCATTCAATTAACATAAAATGACAACCTAAGAGAAAAGTCTTGAATGTCAGCCTATCTCAGTTTGTAATATTTTAACCCACCTATCTGGGCAAGTTTGGAAGTAAACAGAGATGTGTGCCTGGTTTCACTTTGGCTCAGTACCCGCAGGTGTAAAATGAACTCTCAGGTGAATATAGACCCAGCGCATTGAGGTTGCTTTCTGATTTTCCACCTGAAAATACTCAAACATTCAAGCTGAGCACAGAGTACAAAATTGTACCCCTGACAATAAGGCCACCATTTTGAAAAATGACCTGTTTAGTGTCTTCGTTATGCATGAATCCCCTGGGCCTAGAAAGTCCCTTCTATTTGAAATTGCTTCAGCAATTATTCCTTCCACCAAAACGCAGAAATACCACTAGACACTGCAAGAACATTAACAGCGGAGTGAACTTTCCAGATAGAAACCATGAAAACAGCATGCACACAAAACAGGCAAGCCCTTCTCTAAGCAGTGACTCCAAGGCAACTCCCAGCCCTTACGTGGGTTACTCAGTAAGGTCCAGCTGCAGAAACCTCTGGACTCTGGGCTGGATAAGTGCGGATCTTATTCCACTGGAAACATAAAAATCTTGTAAGAAAGTTAAACATGTCTTTTGCACTGCCTAGACCAAAATATGCTGCCTAAATCACCCAGAAGAGATAGCTCTAAATAAATCAATAAGCAAACAAACAAATTAATTTTGAGCTTTCTGTTGCCTAGTCAAAATAAGGAAGCTGGGGGAGTAGCGTGGGAAAACAAATGCCACGCATTTGATGCTATGAACAGAGGGGAGGCTTGCTTTCGTGCTTGCACGGGCACCTTTGCTGAATGGATCTCCTCTGAACAAGCATTGCACAGCACAAAAACCCATCTCAGCGATAAGGTGCGAATTTTTCTTGATTTGTAGCCAATGGGGACTGGGATTCCTCTCACTAGATGGGAGTGGAAATGCAAGGGGAGCCCTGGGATCGGAGTCAGAATGTTGCAAGAAGCAGGGTTCAGGCTTGATTCTCACAAGTGATGCACATTTGCAGTATCATTTGATTTTAGCTGGAGTTAGAATCACTCATGCTTAAATCAAGCTCTCAAAGACTTTTTTTAAGTTTGGAAAACCCTGCCCACATGAAAAATTGTCAGATATTATCTAAATGCCTAGTTTTCATGCCCTGTCTTAGAGCACTTACATGTGCAGAAAGGCACGTTCCTTTGCCCGTACAGGCTCGAAGGTTTCCCTCGAGCTGCTGAAAGCCTGAAATGAATCCTATAGCCTCCGTCCCCAGCTGCTCCGCTACGCAGTGTCGTTCCCGACGAGGCTGCAGCTAAGCTGGCTGAGCCCGTCTGCTGCTTCCTCCTTCTGGCCAGCTCATCCTATCAGGGCCACCTTTTGCCAGCCTTATTCTTTCCAGTAATCAATAATTACCTTTCTCGGCTTCCACTGATGACTTCTGGAAGGGGTAGCCTTATGTCGCTGCAGCAATTGAAACCATAATCTGTGCTCTAATGAATATTTGTCTAGGGTTCACAACTGCAAATGGGAAAGCGTTAACCCAAAGTCCCTGCCTAAGCTGACAGGGAAAGGCTGGCTGGCGCTGTACGCGAGTGGTGAATCCTCTGAACGAAATCAGTATGTATTATTAGTCTGCATATTATGTTCGCATTTTAAAAGATACTAATTTTCTCTCTTTCTCTCCTTTTCTCCAAAGTATCACTATTTAGGACTGCAGAGTCATAATTGCTCGGGAAAGCCATTGTCTGTGTTCTCTTAGTATGTCCATTATATTTAATCTATCCTCAAGCCTCTATTCAAATGCAACTTGCTAATATTTTTATTACAAAATGTCATGTTTACTGTGAAGCTAACTTTCATATTTAATTTTCCTCTCACAGAAAAACTCGAGCTCTCAACCAAGAATGTTGCAAACCAGCAGAATGTGAAACAAGCAAGCTCAAAACACCTTTAAAAAAACCACATTTACATGTGGATTTGTTACATGTTCAAATTTTTTATATTGCTTACTTGTAATAACATCCAACAGTTGATTGAAAATTTGCTGTTCTGAACTGAAAAAGCAGGTTTTTGTTCAAAAGAAACGTGCAGGATTTCAAAAAATCTTTCAACTGCAATCCCAGTTTTTTCACACTCAGCAATTCAACCTAACTAGTTTTCTCTACCACAATCAGTAGAGAAAAAAGGGTTGTTATAGCACATTGGGATTTCAGATGAAAAAATCAAGGTTGTTGAAAATTCCCTAATCAACCTTACTGAATGGGACCGACAGCCAGGTGTCAAAAAGGCTGCTTTGGTGCAGGTCAGCAGTCCCGTGAGCAGTGAGCTACAGATATGCCAGGAGAAAGCCTGATGCAGCGAGATTGCCAGCCTTGTCCTAGATGCAGCTGGTTCAGCCTGTACAAACAAGATCTGCTGAAGTGCTCAAACTTCTGCATGTTTTCATAAATCAAACTGAACTCATCCAGTGCTTTTTTCCTCCTTCCTCTTCTACTTTTATGCTTAAAGGAGGCCAAGAACTGAGTGAGTAGGTAATTAGTATAAATGGAATCTGAATTGTGTCCTCACCCCCAGAAAACAGGGACTTCTTGAGATTAATTGGAAAAGCAAAGAAAATAACCCACTTCAGCTCAAACTGTTTCTGAAGTGCCACAGTAAGCTCCATATGATATGAATACATAACCTTCGTATGGTAACTATACAGAACTGACGCTTTTAATGTGTCAGGAGAAGGAAATGTGGCTCATCAAGCAATGAAGCACTCTAGGTGTGCAGAGAGCATCCCTGCCTGTGCCCTGCCCGTGCCCTGCCTCTTGCTGCACGGTGCACGCCGGTGGGTACGGGCTCTGCGCACTGACACCGTCTCTGGGACAGATCCTTGGCCCGGTGGCACCGGCAGAACCCCGAAATGCCTCTGCCAATGGCGTCCCCAGGGCGGGCAGCCAGCGTGCCCCTGCTGCACCGGCCCCGGGAGCCAGGTGGGATGGCAGGGTGAGCACCCAGATCATGAAGGGAAGTGTTTTCCCCTTGTTGCCCACTCCCCAGTGGATCCACTGTTCCTGGCTCTCTACAAACTCTCTCCCAAAACTACTTCCCCTTACCCAACACTATGAAGCACACTGTGATGACTGACACCCAAATATTTAGGCCTGTCAAAGGTACAAAATAGTATCGTAGCGAGTCAACTATGTTAACTGAGCAAAATAACCACAGCAAATTGAATAAACGAGTAAGCAAAAATGTCTCACAAATGACTCGTTTCCTAAAAATATGCTACTCCTTCAGACTGAACACCTTCTGTGCAAACCGACGGGATGGACAACAGGCTGAAATGAAAAATGAACGTGATCTCTTCACAGGGATTTTGGCAGCAGAGCCACGCTGGGGTCACACTGGTGCTCCATACATTGCCATCTGAAAACTGAGGAGAGTTTTCTCCTTTTGAGAGACAGGCACAGACCAAAATCGAGATCCCAGCAGAGCTGAGCAGTTACACTGCAAGGTCTGCCGGCAGCCCAGGACACACTCTGCTCTCGTGCCCTCCTCCGCAGGGACGAGCCCCCGGCAAGAGGAGCTCCACGGCAGAGCTGCGCCCAACGGGCCTATGAAGGCACCCCGTACCCCAAGGACAAACGGAGATATTTCACGCACTACACTGACATCAGAGCAAAAGGAAAATGCACGCCCAGTATATAATCCTGCTTTACGCTGTGGAAATGGATCATTACTTTTCACCTAGAGAGATCTGCTACGAGTTGCAGTAATTAGAAGGAGAAAGATGGATAGGGAATCACCATGGGATGTTGTATTCCTGCGGCTCTAACAGTGCTATTGGAAAGCAGCACCACTTCGGTGTTAGGTAGTAGCAAAGACAGATAAACAGGACTTTCACAGCAAAGATGGCAGGAATCAATTTTTTCCGCCTTCTGAAGTGGGAAATATTAGTGACAAAGTTACTGCGTATCGGTGACACTCTGTGGCTCTGGAGGCCCCAGGTTACTGCAAAAAATAACGTGAACCTGGAACACCGCCTTGTGTTTCACTGATACACCTGAGTCTTAAACATGGGACCTGGTGGGAGTCAAAGATACATCAGGAGTAAGACAATTTTTTTCTTCATGCTACCCACAAGAAAGTAGCGTTAGCGTCACCGTCAACAGCAGCACTCGGTGGGGACCGGATCGTGCCCACCCAGCGGCGCCAGCTCGCGTACAGCCCCTCCACGCCTCGCTCAGTGTGTTAGCTCTGGACCAAAATACACAAATATCCCACATCGGAGAGGGAAAAAGTTAGCTGTAATAAGGTGCCTTTGGCGCGTTTCTTTAACAAGAGAAAGAGCGTTGAGCAAAAAGCACAGCCGTGCTGCAGAAAGCTGGCCTTTGGGCATCCTACGCAGAGGGGGCTCCTGCCGCCCCGGGGTACAGCCACAAAACCGGCCACGGCTCCGAGGGATCGGCCCCAACAGGTCTGGGAAAGGGAATCAAAGAAAACCCACGGGGCTGCGACTCTAACAACTATAGATTTTGTATTTAACACCATATGCCTCCCCTAGAAACCTCAAGCTGGGAGGAAAAGCAAGATAAGCAGAGAGGGGGAAAGAAGGGAGCAAGGGAGCTGTCGCACCACGGCCCTGCAGAGCACCAGAAAGCACGCTCGTGGGCGAGAGGGGAGAAGAGCATCGCTGCTTCTCTGAAGCGGCTCTGGGTTGACGAAGGCCATCGGAAGCGGAGCTGGCTGGTGCACAGGGATGAGCTCAGCTCTTGATGGAAAGATGAGACATCACACTTCATGTATAATTCCAACTGCACTAACTTACAACAGTATTGAATTTAATTTGAATAATGTTAACACCCTCCAGAAGAGAAGTAGTTTAACGTCTGCAACATGCACTAATGCTGGAAGAAAAATGGCATGCTATTGTGTGTTCAGACATCCATAGTATTTGCTATTTGTTTGGAGTTTTATGGAGTTGGGAAGACAGAGGGAAATTTTTTTGTTAGAGCAATGCAAATGATAGCAACATTACTGGATGCCTTGTAGGAAGTCTCAGTGTGATAGCAAAGCCTCTAGATGTGAATTGTAAATTGAAATAATTAAGCTTTTCCATTGAAGAAACATGAATTAGATTAAGTATAGGTTGGGAAAAAAAAGAAATCAGCAACTTTCCCAACAGACTGAGGGCACACCTCACCGCAATGTTATCTTGATGCAAAACCATTGTGTTCCCCCAGAGAGTGAACCCCAAGCGTAACTTGCCCCACCACAGCAGCCCGGGAGCTGCAGCATGGACATTGCCAAGAGCAAAATTTCCATTCACGCCAGCTCTTCATAAATGACTGGGGACAAAAAGCCTTCAAGCCATGAGAGTCTGGGGTGCACACTGTGCGAAGGAGATCATGCCTCAGTCTCCTGTTAACAGGAGGCTGTTTCCTCTCTCTCTTCCTGAAATTTGAAGCAACACCCCAGGCACTTCACAAACACCTGTGCTCAACACCCAGACTCTCCCTGATCTAGCTGGAATGAGGAGAGACCTTCCCAGGGTGGACGTGGCCCTGGCTGTGCATCTTCAGCAACAGAGGAGCTCTGAGCTTTAAGAGACCTTAGAGGTAAAGGAAGAAAGGGGGAAAAAAAAAAAAAAAATAGAAAAAGAGGTGTTCCTCCTTCTTGTTTGTGGGTTGTGAGCTCCCTCTTGTGGCGCTCTCAAAATCTCCAGCCATTTACCAAGCTCGCTGCAGCCAGCTGCAATGCTAAGCCGGGATGGGCACCCACAAGAACCCCGACGCCCCCAGCACCGTTATCTTCTGTCCCGGCAACGTGCTGCGTCACTTCGCAAGTTCTGTTCAAACCTTAAATATAAGAAGCGTACAACCTCAACGTACACTCCAAGCCCATACCAGCTCAAACGAAAGGGTAAAACCGGAGCGTTCCCCTGCGCAGGAGGGCTCTTGGCCAGCCCTGCCGCGCACCACGCAGCACCGGGGGAGCGTGGCACGTCCCCTGCCAGCGCCGCTCGGTACCCCCTCGCCTCCTGGACGCCCCCAGAGGACCACCGATCTGCCTCCCTTCAAAGCCCAGGTCAGCGGTAGCATCCCCGAGCGCAACAGCCCTGCCTCCTTTCTGGGTTTCCTCCCAAGCCGGGCCAGCAGCCTCGCAGGGACCTCATCCCTCCTGGAGCTCTCCCACATCTGGAGCCGTACTCCCACGGCTGAAATGGAAACATTTACATGACCGCGCTGCCAGGCCCCACCTTGCCCCCCAGCCAGCCCATTTTCTGTCTGAAGTACCTAATTAGGCAGCTTTTCAGGGAGAGGAAGCGGGATTGATTGTAGATGGCCTCCGCCTGCAAGATTTCACACCAGCCCTTCATGGACGGGGCGAGCCCTGCTGCATCGGGTTGCTGCTTCGGCTTTCCCCAGGAGGTGCGCGGCCCCTGCTCTGACAGCTCTATCCACCCGCTGCATAAATCCTGGTGCTTCAGCAGCTGCCCCAGCCCTGACCCCTGGACTTCCCCTGCGCAGAGCGGCAGCTCAGCTCGCCGGTAGCATCTTGCGAGAACATATGTTTTTACATCTAGTATAATGGCTGCAGAAGGGTTTCTAGAGTGAAGAAAGATATAAAAAAGCATGGCTGAAGTACAGCTGACCCTACAATTTTTTTTTTTTCACATGGGTACATCATTTACCTCTGTAACAAGTCAAAGGGAAGGTCCTTGAAGCAAAAGAAAGGCAACTTCACCAGGAACACAGGGACAGAACTTATTTATGGTTCAATTCAGACTAGCTACTACCACAACGCTTTCATCTTGAATAAAATCAGCAAAGTATCATCAGGAAAGAGAGGAAAACAGAACTATGATATCAATAAAACATCTAACAGCACCTACTTCCAATAAACCTGGTTAAAACGGGGGACTTGAAGGCAATAAAATGTCAGGGAAGGCACTTGTTAATCAAATACATACAAACAGCTCTACACTGAATGTTGGGGAGGTTTAAGCCCCAATATTGTGGTAAGGGTTCCTCTCTTGAACATACTCTTTTAGAAACTGTTCTGTATGAAGATGAGAGCTGTAAAATGCAGAAGAAAAGTGGAAATGTTGCAAGATGTGGTGCGGAAATCAGCACTTTTTTGACACATGATCATTTTTCTTTAAAAAAAAAAGTCTTCATATTACAGTCTACAGCTGAGTTTCTTCAACTGCTTGTTGGCTGTCACTCCAAACACATACAGCCAAAGAAGTATGCCTTACAAAAAGTAGATTCTTCATTCAGACATGGAACTATTGCTAAATAACAAAAGATGGATGAGTGGCTATGAAGAATGTGTGTCTTTCAAAGGGGAAGCTACCAGGCTAAGCAGGTCAGTACATTTGAAATCATGGGAACCATACCAGTGTCAGAGACTAACTGCAATTTCTAAGAAAACCTCTGATATTCTACAACTAGAATAGTATGTGCCCTTTCTTACACATCCATCCTAATCACAAAGTACACATGATACGATTTTGTGTGCATCATATGCATTTCATGTACATTAGCATTCGGAGAGCTCTGCATTGTAATGAAAAAGAAGGAATCAAAACGTTCAAGTTGCACAAGAAAGAAAACTTATAAAACTGCCATCTCATGAATGTAATTTATTTGTTTGGAAAGACAAAGGATGAAACATTCCCACAGACCCACAAAGTCTCCGCAACCACAGGGCAGGGAAGCACATGAATATGCCAGGCAAGAAGTTTTCAATCCCTGGTGCCTCAGCTAACAATGGGAGAAAGAGTCTTCTCAACTGATTGTGTTCTCGCTCCTAATTGCAGGGACCTATGAGGAACCCACAGATATACTCACAAGATCTCCTCTACTAGACAGGGGCACCTCAGATAGCCTTCATCCAGTTTTATCCACAGCGTGAAATACGATCGCACTTCTCCATTTTATTTCATTACAAAAAGGAGTATCAAGTTTTCAAATATCTCTTGGGCTATCTGTTCCTGTGTTAAGGCTGAAGCTCCCTCTCATTTAGTGTTTTATTTGCAAGCCCTTGAGAGGAGACATGTGAAACTTGTAAACGATGCCACAGGCATAAATATTCAGAAAAGCAGTGGCCTTAGGCAGATCATCGCACTGTCAAATATCACAGGCCCACATTTAGGAGTAAGATGCCAGCTCCGGGTGGCTCATATCTGATGGAACTGAAAGAATGGAGCATAAATTAATGGATAATAATTGCTACATCCCAAGGCCTTCATGTCATTCTTTCTTACCTACTACTGCCCCACTCCAGATAGGCAGAGTGCAGTTCCGCAAATGATCACAAAGGTGTGTTTCTTCAAATGCGTATCTAAAAAATCAGAGCTGAAGCAAAGCTGTCCAGATAGCTGGACGTGTGTGTACACAGAGTACTAAATCCTGAATATACACGGTCTCAAAAAATAGGACATCTCCCTCGGTGAGGAAACAGAAGAAACAGTGCAATGAGAACACAGCCATTGATATGGAAATCAGTTTACCTTATGGAGAAACATCTCATTGAAGTAGCTCCTCATTTTTCACCCAGCCCAACTGAATTGCTTTCCACGCCAATAGAGAAACTGGTGGGATACAAGCGCTGACGGGGACAGCTCTGAGGGACGTTGTGCCCTTAGCCTTCAGGAGTCTCTAGCAGTGGATGCAGAGGTGGTTTGACAATCCTGGCTGCCGAGAGCACACCTTGAAGGAGGACATGCTCCGTGTCCACATGCCACCAACCCTGCCAGAGCTCAACAGCAAGCAAGTGCTCACTTGTTCTTTGGTAAAGCTAAAATGGCACGGAGCTGGGCCGGGGGGCAGAGTGGTCGCGGCAGAGAGGGAAACCAGCAGTTAGTGATACAGATACAGTGAGAAGGAGCAATTCAGAAAGTATTACCAACCTGTTCCTACCCATAATTGGACACCCAGACCGGCACATAAAGATGCATTTATGTTTCTTGAGATAATGTAGCTGCACAATTATCTGAATACAGGATACAGACATCCTAAGAGCTTGAAAAAAACATTCAAAATATGAACTATCTAGAAATACATGTATTTTGAAAAATAAATCTGTTTTGCCTCATCTCCTTCCAAAACCTCCAGTTACCAGAAACAGGCAAAATAAGTTTAATGAACAGTGACCTCTCTAAATGCAGACACCACTGTGGTCATGGCCATGACTGGGTCACTTCTTGCTCAGAGTAGCAATACTTCCTTCTGGAAAACAAGTTTTTATACAGTATTTTAAAAATAGGCTGCTTCAAAGAGGAAGGGAATCAAACGCTGCATCTATTAGGGATGAGTAGTAAGTGAGCAAAGGCAGTGGGGAGGCATTCCTCTTTGAGTGAGCAGCTATTTGGCAGGAGTACATACCCAAGACGTGGGTTACTCTCTCCTCAGCAGAGCAGTGAATTCAGGCCAGGCCTCCTGCATCCTGGGGAAGTTTTCTAACTGCTCAACTGGTGGATAAAAGGGCTGTCATCTCCTTCTCTGCCTTTCTGACAGTCTGGCCCTGCATGGCTTTTGTGTTTTGCTTTTTTTTTTTCCCCCCCTTCTTTTTTCCTCTCCCTAGAATTGCCTCATTTGATACAAAATATAGTATTTTCTATGTTTCATAGTATTAAGCAAACAAGAAAAAGAAATACTTTTTTGGTTGAGATTGATTTTTTCCTTTTTTTTTTTTTTTTTTTTCCTGCAAGACAGCCAAACCGAAAAGTCAATTGTTAGCACAATCATAATAGGGACAGCAGTCTGCACTCAGCATTGTGGGTTACAGAGCAGAGCGGGCCAATACCACATCCCAGAATTCAATTTCCACTTCCAAATTTGGTGAAAGAAGAGATCCAAAATGATATGCAACCCTGGATCCATAGACCTCCAAAAATCCTATTGCCTCCAAATTTCATCTCAGCTTTACAGCTCAGGTCCCAATCTAGTGCATACCCACATTTGCTACATGAACTTTTGCTCCCTCCCCAAGTTGATTAAGAGGAAAGAAAGTAACAGATGGATCCATGCTGTTCCTTTGTAGCCGAGAGATTAATGCTTGCATTGCATCAGACTACTCGCCTTCACCCATGGGAATACTGCTGTTGTCCCTGCAACCGGCACCTGCGCTCGCTTGGTCCAGTCGGTGGCTGAGGCAGAAAGGCTATGCAAGGGAATGCAAACGGTGGTTTGGTTTTAAATATATGGAATGCTTCGGAGGCATTATGCGGCGTGAAAAACGGCCATGCCTTGAATAGCAAGCTTTGCTGTGCTTCGCCCCTCACCGACGGCGGCTCACGCTCCTGCTGTACATCACTGCTAGAAGGCTGTCCCAGAGCATGTCCGAAGGAAGGGTGCCAGTACACAGACTTGGGGTTTTCCCTCCTGCGTGCCAAACCCACGGGTAACATCGACACGAAGGCAGGGTACGCTCCAAAACCGCACCAGCGATGCTGGAGGTCAGCTTCTGCCACTTGTCAAAAAACCCCTGCAGACCCAGGCCAGCTCTCCCGCCGGCGCAGGTACCGCCCGCGCCCGCCCCGGCCGCCGGCGCAGTCACCGCAGCCGCCGGCAGCTCGCTCCGACACGCCGTCGTCCCCGGGCAGCGGAGGGGAACTGCGTCTTCCTGTCCTATGGCCGGGGTCCGGCAAAGCAGCGGCGCAGCATCGGTGGTGATGAAAAGCGAGGGTTTGTCTGTGGTATCAGGATTAGAC
>NW_010521626.1:0-15077 GCF_000687285.1 Phaethon lepturus | reverse complement strand
CTTCCAACAGAAACTATTCTATGATTCTATGGGTTACTGACCTAGATGAATGCTTGCTTTGTGCCAGTATGGCCATTTAATTCCTAAATTGACTGGCACTTGGTTGACTCTTAGGAAGTTCCCCCATTACATTAATTTTTTTTTCTGATTTTTTTTGTCTATAAAAATCTTCATCAATTGATACCAATTTTTTTTAAATTTCTTTAATTTTTCCACCTAATATGTAACATGTAGTATTTATTTGTTCTAATACTCAAGGGTGAAAAAAAATTGTTATAGCAGGTGTAAGATACAAAATTTATTTTCTTTAAGGTACATGCATATTGCTTCATAATGATAAAACATGTCTGTTGGTCTATGTTTGCACTTGTTTTATGTTTTGTGGTTCATTTTTTCCTGAGGTAATAAATAAAATCTTTAGTACCTTTGAATAATGGGGTTTATTTTCTGTACACTGAATAAATAATGAATGGCAAGTTTAGGCAGTTTCTTTTTAGTTTTTGCAATTGAGCATGCAGTGTCAACCACTAGCTCTGGACTTGCTCCTCAGATCTGTGAGCAGGTCACTTTAAAACCTTTGAGACAAGGGTGGTGTATAGTGGAGGTGGTACATTGAAGGGGTTGAGCAAAGAGAACAATTACTTGTGTGCTATGACCTTCAGCATGCGGTGGATTTTTGGTGTCTAGAAACTTGTTTGGGAGTTAATGCAGGAAGAAGACAAAGAAGAAAATAATGGGTGATGCTAATTGGAATTGCATCATTTTCACCTCAGTGTAAATGAAATCAGGATCAGATCTAAAGACCCCAAATTCCTCTGCATTTAGTTGAAGTTTTGCCATTTATTTCAGTGATGGTAAGATTTCAGCCTGGCAGTCATAATTTAGAGAGCTAAATAAGAGGACAGATTGTTAGGCGTTAAACACCCACTATTCTTAATTATTCTAGTAGAGCAAATAGTGCTGTATGATCCGTGTTCTACAGAGTCATTTTGCAGATCTTAATCCCAGCTCTCCATCTAGCTATGTAAATAGCTGTATTTGGATTACTGACCTTCTTAGCAGGACATGGTGTTTTCTTGTGTGCAAGCCCCAAATTGTACTGGGACATGTCACCTTGTTATATTGCAAGCTCTCCTTCAGCTGGTTTTGTTAGAACTATGCTTTATAAACTACTTTAGCTTAATGACATTATGATTACTTTGCTGTGTACTTAAGAAGAACAGGAATAAATCACTCTTCGGTGTTTCAAATCCAAATGGCAATGATTTAGCTAGGGCAATGGTATAGGTTGGTACCTGTGTTGTGAAAGTTTAAAAATTATCTGATATAAATATTTACAAGAGGTAAGTCTCAGGGGTAACTTGAAATATCTAAAAAGCAAACCTTTAAAAATTTAGAGAGGTGTGATACTGCTTTTGATGTTAAGAGTTTTTCAACAATTCAAGCTGTTGTGATAGAGAAACATTGCCTTTTTAATGATTGAGAGGTAAACACGCTAGTTGTGCTGCAAGAACAAATTACGTACACACCTCTTAAGAAAAAAACTCCTTGCAGCACTGGTGGTGCAAGTAAAGCATTTTCACACTGTGTTTTGTAATAGCACATGCCTTTCTTTTAAAATTATTAGAAGGAAGATAGCTCCTGCATCTCAGTCACAGAATACCCACTAACAGCAGCCACTAAGAGTTGTGTTTTGGCAATTGTATTGCCTGGTTTTGGGAACAGTTCTTCCCCCTTTCTCGGAATCATTTAAGAACTAACAAGTGACTGTGGTCACAGGGAGGGTAATATATAGGTGGCTAATTTAAGCCAGGGTGGCAAGCCCTGTAACTACAAGATGTACAGGGCTTGTGTTCTGTTTATACAGAAATTATTTTGTAATGCTGTTACATACCCTGTTTGTACTCAGCAGTTTTTGCGAGACAACCCTAACTTGTCTTCACAGAGCCAACAATGTTTTGTTGTAAAGAAACAGAGTGGGAGCAGAATCAAAATGATCCCTTGGGTCTTGTTGACTAAGTTTAAACTAGGTTGTGTGCTTATTGATTACATTTTGAACACCTTTGAGGTGCAACGTGAAACAAGCTGTCCCATGTCACAGTTTACACTGGAGCTGTTTGCTTACATCATCTTGTTCCCAGGCTCACTTGGGACTTGGGTCACTCGGTCTGCACTGAAACTGTGCATCCTTCCTGCTCCATCAACAGCTAAGGGTTGCGAACTGCAGTGTGCAGGCAGCTCCGTACAGTAAACTACCCCTCTAGTCCTGTATCTTGATGAGGATTGTTGTCTCTGTATTTAAGCAGTGAGGAATTAAAGCGTAGTTAAAGGCTGCATTCCCTCAAACAAGAGTACAAGAGTAATTGCCAAAATCAGAGCAGTACCTTTGCTTTCAGTAGTATAGTTCCAGGTGAGTTGTCTACGTCTGGATCCCACGGAACTTCCTCACAAAATTCTTGATGGAAATTTGTCTGTTTATGGTGATAGTGATGGGAATGTCAATTTGGAGCTAGAATTTGATTGAACAGTGTTGTCCCTCTTCTCATTTTTCTCCCCTTCTGCATCTGGCTACATCATTCATGTTTCTGCAGCAGGCAAGTAAAGTCATGCAGTCTTTATGCCACATCTTTTTCATGGGAATACAGAACTAGAATACATCTTTAATGCTGCAAGTCAGTATATACAAGAATGCACTCTAAACATCTCTATAAAAACAAATGTTTCCCCAATTGTGTTCAAAATGTGAACTTTGAAACTTACAGCTTTAGTTTTCAAAAGCACTGTAGCTACTTTTGCATTGTTTTATCTTTGGAAATGATAATTTTAAGGGCTTGTCAGAGATTGTTTTGTGGGTTTCTTTCTTTTCTTTGGGAAAGCTGAATGAGGTTGTCTTTCTGACACTACGTCACGCAGTAGGATGGCAATCTCCGTAATTACTACAACTTCTGCAGTAGAATTAGTATCCCATTTTTATGCAACTGATAGAACAAAAAAGGTTTTTAATTTTTTACTTTACAAAAGTTAGAGAGCATGTGTCAGAAATAGAAGTGTAAGAATGAAAGCAAGCAGGATAGGAATCCAGGGAGGGTTTCTTTGGATGTTGTTCTTTAACTTTTTTGTTAGAATTATATTGCATGGAAAAAGCAGTTTCAAAAAACTCTCATTCACTTTACTGCATTTTTTTCCCCATATGATTAAGTACATAGTGTTTGGCTGGTGTGATTGGATAAATCAAATTATCATCTGACCCACAGTGAAATCTTTGGCTTTGAACTGAGTTGCGTTAAAATTCATTGGTCTATAGCTGTGGTGGCTCAAAGAAGCCGAGGCTGCTGTCACTCACCTTTTTCTATAGAACTTGACTCCCCACTGCTTCCACTGCAGCTGCGAGCTGTGTGTCCTGGAAGACATTTGACCATAGCCCCATCGTGGAAATATGGCTTGGATAAAGAGTACACCTGTATGGGGCAGGAGCTGCATTACAGCTCCTTTCAGGCACGTGTATGTTAATATGGAACAGGCTTCAAACACAGTGGGTTTTGGTTGGTCCATCACAATTGATTGATTCAATGCAAGGTGCGGAAAGCTTTTATTTTGTTTTGATTTTATGTTTCTAAGTAATTCTTGATATGATAAAACATTAGAATGATATGATAAAACCATTAGAAAGATAGTTTTTGCCCTGTTACTACCCTCCACCTCTCCCTTGCCCAACTCTGGTGCAAATCAAAGTAGAAGATGTAAGCAGTATTTCTCCTCTTATTAGAAATATTCCTCAAGAAAAGATGACTTAGGGAATATTTTGTCTGCTGCTGCAGAAAAAATATGGTAAGTTTTCAGCAAGGAAGTGGGTGAGGCTTTTAACTGTCCTGAAAGCTGTAGCTGATTTTCTGCTGTATTTTGACGTTATGACTTGTATGTATGTTAGTGCAGAAATTATATTCTTTCATAGTTTCTTTAGTAAAGGCAATGACTCTTTTCTTGTAATCAGTGGCAAAACTGGGTAGCTTTTGAATCCTTACACACTGCTGTATGTCTTTCTATGCCTTTGTAAAGAATGATATTCATGTGGGCTACAAAGCTCCAAACATGAGAGAATTGCGAGCAGAGAAATTTCTGGCATAGTCTGCCCACAACACATTCCAGTGAGTTAAAAACAAAAACCAACAGCAACTGTTTGAATTTAGATGCAGCTATTGGTGATGAACTGCTTCTCAGATGTTTTGGTTGAAACTGATGGCTTAAAGATGTGGTGGTGTTTTCCTGTGTGTATCTTTTTTAAAAAAGGGTACATTTCAGTTAAATTACAAGAAGAAAGAGGTAATTTATATTTTGTTTGAGAAGAAAAAATATTTACGTTAAAAATGAGACATTTATATGCAAATGGAAAAAAGAAATTTAAAGCAAATTGAATTTCGGCATTTGCCATGTGAATACTTCTTTGATCATTCAGTGTTTACTATTATATTACATAAAAATATGAATCATTAATATAGTTTTGAAAAACTCTAATAGAATAGCAGAGATCACAACTTCTAAAACATGATATTGGTAGCAGTAAAAGAAAGTGCAGTAACTTTGAAATGATTCTGTTTGTATTCAAGCTGAAGCTGATTTGGTTGCTCTGCTTTATTTGCCATCCTAGATTTTTCAGCAATTTGTTATTAAAAGTGTTGTGAAATAGAAATAGTGGAAAGCAGAGCTTTACTTAAAAGTTTCTTTGATTGTATTGCAGTTTCAAGACCTAATGAACTGTGCATTTCTGTCAAACTGGCAAGAAGTCAATAACATTTGGCCAGGAGCCTGCTGCAAGGGAAAGATCAGGATGCTGTTTTGCACTTCTCAAGCCAAGGCTTCGTAGGATTTATTGCAGAATAGCAATGCTGCTACTGTCGTGGGAAAGTTTCCTGTTCAAAGATGATCTCCCTCAGGAACTCAAAATCTCTTTGTTTATTCAGGTTAACTTGAGAAATCTACTGCTACTGGGGATGTGTGTCGACATAGGAAGCAAAATTTAGGTTGCATAAAAGGAAGAACATAAAATAGTCTCTTTGTGGAAAATGAACAGGAAATGCCGTTGTTCTGCGTACAATTGAAAGTGAAAGTGATGCCTATACTTTTCTGCCCCCTTTTCCTCAACCATTTTGTGACTCTCTCTTCTCCAGAATGATGATGCCAGGTTAGAATTGCTCTGAGTTCTTGCTGTCACCTGCTCCTTGCAGGGAAGTGACATTTGACTGGTGGTGCTGTGTAGGCTTTGAAATTCTCAAATTATCTGTCTGTGGACAGCAGGATCATCCTTTACGGCTACCCAGAATGTGTGCTGGGCAGCCTGATAGCAAAAGTGTCTGGATAGAGGTGACATGGTCAGGTCACTGAGCCTGAGCAGCACCTATGACTCTGAAACAGAGTTCTGCTCAGCCCTTGGCAACTTTCTTAAGAGTCTGCGCTGGTAGTTGCCATCGTCCTGCAGAAAGCATTTCAGAAAGTCTGTAACAGAAAATGGTATTAATTTAAATGTATGTAATACAAAATGCCCTAACAGACTGCATTGTTTAAAGAATAACACCATGCTACATGCACCTTATCCTGAGTAAGAAAACAGCATGATCTCAGAAGAGCTAGTGGTGACACTGCTCAGATGCTGATGTCATCCAAGAGTTGCAGAACATCTGAAAATGTCTCAATTATCAGAAAAGGTGCTTCCAGAGGTCGGTATTAACCAACACAGTGCCAGAATATTCACATCAGATGGAAACAAAATTCATGCCTAGCATGAATAAAAAGGTTCTTCAACTTTTCTATCATAAATCCTTTGGTAAACATACAGTACAAAAAAGGAATCACGCCTGTTTGCTTGACACCTAGAATTGTCATAGCTCCAGGGGAAAAAGAGTTAATGAAAGTGTATTATCAGTAAATGGATTTTTGAAAGTAGTTCTGTAGCTACTTTCGGTATAATTGCTTTAAGCCCAAGTTATTTCTACACAAGCTAAAAATTAGCATACAAAAGATAGTCATTTTGCTTCACACTTACAGCTTTGTTCATGTAATCTCTGAAGGGAGGAGGTGCTGCCATCATAGTACACAGCTAGATAAAGACAGAGTTTCCTAGAGTAAGTTGTGAAAGCTTCATTACCCTGATGAGGTGCCATTGGTAATGAAATGATAAAAAGTGGTATTTGTGACCAAAGAGGGGCAGTGGGACAAATAATGTTAGTGCCTCTTGAAGGTGTTTTGCCAGGATGCATGTATCTTGCAATGTTTTTACACAGGTAAGACAGGACACTTCTAACATCTTTCTCTCACAAAAGATTTTGGTGATTTCTCTTCTATGCAAAGTCTCCTCAAAGCAAACTGCAGGTAATATGACCCCTGCCTTAATGAACCTGGTGAGGTTTGGGTGTGAACTTCCTTATTGTAGGAAACCTGTAGCTCCAAAGAGTGAGAGCAGTTGGGTGCAGCTGGAGGAATGTTTCTTCCCTTGTTTCCCTCATTAAGGCAGTCCTTTGTGGTGGTGTCTTTGAAACACTTGACTTTGGAGTGGAGGAGAGGAATCACAGAATAATTGGGTTGGAAAAGACCTTTAAGATCATCGAGTCCAACTGTAAAAACCCTTTCTCACATTCAAAGGTTTAATTAAGGTGTTTTTGGTGTTTGACTGGGTAGGAGGTCCTGCCAATGGATATTAACAGTGATCCAGCAAAATCTGTGGCCATATGTAAATAGAAATGTGGAGATTTTTTTCCTCCCTGTACAGTTTAAAGAGTAAGAAATAAATTACAGTTACGAACAAGTAACTGTACAAACCTTGTTGTTTGATGAATAGTGATGGAATGGCAAATGTGATTAAAAACAGAGCATTCACGAACAATTTTTAGGGAACCAAAATCCAGTTATTCTCTAGAAGATGTGAAACATTTCTACCCTATTATCAGAGAATATTAGTAATTATTGAGCTACTTAAAAAGGAAACTTCAGCATTTCCTTTGCTATAATGCATGACACTCAAATTGTTAAAGAGTGCAAAATCAGGTATGATTTCTGAGCATCTAAAGTACTTCACATTTCATAATCTCCAAAATCTTTGTTATTACAGAGGATCTATTGAATTTATCACAGGTAACATGATTTGAGAGATCTTAGTAAAAGCCTGAAAAGAAAACACATACTATAGTTAGTTGGGTAAATAACTGAAAACTGAATGTCTGCTTAAGTGTCTTTGATAGTAAAGATTATAAAATGTGGACTCAGTCTCTAACACTATTGGTTTTATAGCCTGAAAATAATTTTATTTTACACAAACCATGAATACATTTCAGCAATCTCCAGCCAAATTTTGAAAAGCAATTTTCGGCTCACCACTTCTATAAGTACAATTCAGTTCTCACCCTTCATATAAAATCTTAGTGGATGTGACACTCTTGTCGGTGTGAGGTTGTCATCTATATATGCAAGGTGGGTTAGCTGATCAGATTATTTTTGGTTTACTAGTACAGCATGTCTAAACAGCTTCATCAGTTAAGGAAATTTTAGTGAGTCCTTGTGCAAAACCAGGGATTGACAATGGATAGTTGGAAATAGAAATAATACTGCTGAGGATTAGTGAAGGTTTGTCAGTGTGGGCTGAGTCATCTTAATTGTTGTTTAGCCAAGGTGAGCTGAATTGGATTTTTTTTTTTTTTGGTCATTGATGAAAACTGGAAGAAATTAAAGAATTACAGTTACAAAAATGTGTATGAAGGTGTCACAGAAATTTGACGCAAACGTTTTTAATGGGTCAGTTATGGCAGGATTCAACCAGTGGATCTTTGGTGTCCTGAGATGGGGTAAAATTTTTCTTCCTCTGTGTATCTGTGTGTACCCCATATACTCAGGTGATTTTGAGACAGACCATTGCCATGGTGGTCTTGAATGTCCAGGTGCATTATTAGATTTAGTTTCAGTTCCCTGCAAATGGGCAACTGCTACTTTTCTACTTACAGTCTTTAGGCACAAGGTTTAATGATGAGGAACTTTTTTCTATGT
The DNA here is from genome assembly GCF_000687285.1 of Phaethon lepturus. Classification (NCBI taxonomy): domain Eukaryota; kingdom Metazoa; phylum Chordata; class Aves; order Phaethontiformes; family Phaethontidae; genus Phaethon; species Phaethon lepturus. Next base: position 7,049 of record NW_010521626.1, on the reverse strand, counting down.
GAGTGACAGTTAGAGAAACATCATTTTCAGTTCTGTGGAGTTCGCAGACTTCTTGAATGCCATTCCTTGGTGTCCTGAGCTTGGTCCAGGTGGGTAGACCAGCCAGCACTCCTTTTGGTGGAGTGTAAGTAAATATATCTATATATAGGTCTAGGCAGTAGAGCATACTTCTGGTGTTGGAATAACCTTCTCTTGCTTAAAACTAGATTCCTTCATTTTTCTTCTGGAGTTTTTTACTAGGTTACATCCAGGCTTTAACCCCTGGGGCTTGTTAACAACAGGGTAGGGCTGTCACTGAGAATGGTGGCACCAAAAAGATATTTTTCCATGTTATAAAATCATGCAGGTTTGATAGATAGCTTTGAAAACATTATATGTGGCTCTTTGCAGTGCTCTTTTATTTTCCATCAGAGACCTGGCAATCTCCATGCCTGGGAGGTGGACTGTACCAGCCTGTCCCTCATATCACAGAATACTGCAGCTGCTTGAAATTTTGAGAGTTTGTTTTTCCTGAAACTGTTTATAGATAAAAATGATTATATATAACAAAAATGTAACAAGGTCTAGGATGTGCTGACTTCTTATTTTTGCTTCCTTATCGCATGTTGGCTTACTTCAGGAACAGAAGATCTGTTTATAGCAATCCTGAGTTGAACTCGTTTACAGCATATCTATATTTGGGCATCTTTGCACATACCCTTGTGTCTAAAATGGGCACCATAATTCTTACCTTGTAGAGGAGTTAGAAGATTAGTTACTGTTTGTAAAGAGCTTTAAAAATGACAAATCCTGTGTTTGCATATCTTCAGAATTTAATCAAGAAGCTAGTCAATTAATCTACTTTCTAGAAATTAATACTTCAAAATTACTTGCTCTATAAAGTGTTCGTGTGCATGATTTGAGGTAGGTGTACTTTTTTTTTCCTTTTTTTATGTATGTGGTGGTGTTTACTGAGAAACCCAGGCTCCACTCTTGTGCACACTATATGGATGCAATCTTCAAACCTGAGGTCCATTATATAATTTCATTATTTACCTGTTTACTCCTTCTTTAAAGTGAAGCTGCATATTTTTAGTAGTGAGGGTAATTTAATACCTGGAACAATTGAACACGGGCTCAGGTGGGTTTTTCATTGCTTTTTATGTTAGGATTGATTAAGGAGGTTCTGTGGCTTACCTTGATCCTGTATGTTTGATGCAGGAGTTCTTTAGTTCTAGCCTATATTACATCAATTGTCAGCCTAGCAGGTTATAAATGTCTCTTCTGGCTTTTAAAGTCTGATCTTTTAATTAAAATACAGGAATGTCTTTTGCGGGGAAAAACAAATACAGAGAGAGTTCATAGCTGAACTCATGTGGAGGAGCTCTGCATCATTATCAGATTTCAGACAAGAAAGTTGGATGGCAGATGCTCTGGCTGTTGTTTGGACAAGGAGGGAAAGGCTGTCAGTACATGGAGAAAGGTTACTGAGAACGGTGAAGGAATGAGACAGTAAAAAACCCCAACAAAACCACAAAAAGTCTAATTCCTGAAAAATACATAAAACTTCCACTGATTACAGTATTCCCTCTTGTTTCTTTCCATCAATTTCTCCCATCTGTCCATTCTTTGTCACTTTGAACAGCACGGTTTTCTACTAATACAGCTGTACTGTGCTTAGTTATATTGTAGGGTTGCAATCTTGATTCTCTTTAGTGGTGCCACACTTGAGAAGGGACCAGAAGAACTCCTGAGAGGACTGCTGATTCCTTCCTTTTTAGCCCCAGTGGAAAGGCAGCTAATGAGGCACAGGAGAAGTGGAGGTAGAGCAAGAAGTGAGGAGCTGTGCTGCCAGCCTCCATGCTGGAATATGTCATCAGTAAGAATAATGGGGTTGCCATGCTCCTTTTCCATCGTTTGCACAGGAGTGGTACGAAAGATCACGGTCCCAACATGTAGCTGACCATTTGTTGAACTCTTCATGTACAGGTTGAATGTGTGCGTCCTGAAAAAGTCTTAAAACTAATATTAAAACTAACTTTTTCAAAAGAAGTGATTTTATCTTTGCAAGCATCAGGAATATATTATAAAGAAACTGAGGACTGGAAAGGATCTGAGGCAACATGTGGTATCACAGTAGCTAAAATTTAAAGGTTTTATTGATAAGTGAGATCTGCAGACCTGAGTGCCGTGGCCTTTATCCAGTGCTTGGGAAGGTGACGATCATAGGAGTGGGATTGAGGGCATACAGTAGTCAGCAGAAGGATACCTACACCATTATGTATTGGGAGAAATTCTGCCTGGCCCTTGGTTTAGGCAGATTTTATTTGGCAGTGGTTTATACAAAATAGTTTTCACTTTATAGAAATCTGGTCTACAGAAAGTATCTTCAGGGCATAGCTAATGCATCAGTCACCTCAAGAAGTTGGATGTAGAGATGTATAAGTTTTGCAGTCACTTTAAGCAAAATAAAAATAGGGCTAAAATCTTAACATGAATTGTACATTTGCAAAAATATAAACATGAAGAATTTCTGAGCTGGAGTAAAGGAATGAAAGTACCTAAAATCTTGAAAATGGACATATTATACCAAATCTGCAATCTTCCACATTTTTGTAATTTTTTTATACTTTTTTGTACTTTTTCTTGTACGTTTTGTACTTTTTTTGATACATGTAATTTTTATTAAGAACTTCATATGGGAATGTAGCTAATGAATGCTTGAATCTTATTGGCATACACATTCTTCAGTTACCAATTTGAGCCTCTTTGCTTAAACTGTATTACTAGTAGTACAGAAGTGGGTTTAACGGCTTTATTCTTTAGTTGCTATGGCATAACTAGTCAATACCAGGAGAAAAAATCATGCTACTTTTGAAGATGCAATGAAGATAGTGAAGATTCATTGCTCTCCTGTGCTTGTCAAATGCACAGATTTAATTTTTTTTCGGTAGTCTGAAAGGCACTGTTTGCATAATTTATTCTAGAGATTATGCTTGATTATTTGTGGAGTAGAAATAAAGTCATTAAAAGCAGTGTAGTAACACTGTATTAGATAAAAATGGTGGGGAAAAAAAGAGGATCTCCAGGTGTCATGAGACTGTTTTTGTTACGTTTGAGTTCTCCAAGCTACTTTGACCACGATGGAAAAACACTGATGAATATCCCACACGCATTGTTACTTTAATAAAACACAAAATGCATATTCTGTTAGACGCTCACAAGACTATTTTGAACTAGCTGACATTGAAAATATATGTGCTTGCTTAATCTGAACTTTATATTAAGCTGTTTCAGCTTTAAGTTAAAAAAGAAGAACAAATCTTATGAGGAGCGTCTGAGGGAACTGGAGTTGTTCAGTCTGGAGAAGAGGAGGCTGAGGGGAGCCCTCATCGCTCTCTATGACTACCTGAAAGGGGGTTGTGGTGAAGTGGGTCTTGGTCTCTTCTCCCAAGTAACTAGTGATAGGACGAGAGAAAATGGCCTCAAGTTGTGCCAGGGGAGGTTTAGACTGGGTATTAGGAAAAATTTCTTTATGGAGAGGCTTCCCAGGGAGGTGGTGGAGTCACCATCACTGGAAATGTTCAAAAAACGTGTAGACGTAGCACTTTGGGGCATGGTTTAGTGGACATGGTGGTGTTGGGTTGATGGTTGGACTTGATGGTCTTGGAGGTCTTTTCCAACCTTAATGATTCTGTGATTCTGTATCAATGTCAGTTCTAGAAGACCGTCCTGTACCTTCATTATAGAGCTTATTTCTGCTCCATGCAAGGCACTGAAGACAACAGCAGTAATGAATGTTACGAGAAGAGGGAAAATGTCCTGCAGCTAGGTAATGCACAGCCTTCTAGGCAAGCAGCTTGTGGTTTCTGGCAGGCAATTCCCATTGGACAGTGTCAAATGCATTTTGAGACAATGGTACTCATGTTCAGTTTATTATTAGTGAGTAAGTTAGCTGTGCTTAACGTGTTGTATCAGTTCCTGTAGGCTTTACTTTGTGAAATTTCCTTTTGTGCAGCAGAATTTTTCCCTGTTGATAAACTACTGCTGAAGTACAAATGGTCTGCATTGACAATATAGCAGATGGGGCCGTATTAGCCTGATTCTCTCATCCATGAAAACAAACGCTATAACTGTTGTAATTTGGCATAATTTTGATGCAAGTCAACAGAGTTGCAGGAGAATTAAGGTCTGCAGTGACCTTTGTATATTCCTTGGTTTCTGATTTACATGCAAGTTTGGTGTGGTATTTTTTTACTGGTATAGTTAAGAGTTTATAAATTGCTGATTGCATATTTAAATATAATGACCTTGGAATGCTGTTGCTCTTAGCTCAGACAATATTTGCAGAACGGCTTAGGAATAGATTTTATGCAGCAGGTTGTAACTTGATTAATCCAGGATTGGTTAAAGAAAGGCATCAATCCATCTCATCTACCATACAATATAGGGTGTGTGTATATATATATGTACACATATATGCACAGTATATATTTGGCCAATGTTTAACCGAAACACAGAAGAGATAATACAGCCCATCTCTGCATCTCCTCAGTATGGCAAATGGAGATCCAAACCAATGCTTTCTAACTTGTTCTTGAGCTAGTGGCTTGGCAGATAAAAGCCCTATTCTCATTTATGTCTACAAGTTTTTTCTCTGTCCTGTTCAATACCAGATTTCTATCTAAAGTTACTTCTATCTGTGGTGAAGTAACATTAGGATTGTAAAAAAAACCCCTTAATCCTTGTGTGCCACCACAAAGAAAAACAGAAGCTGAAATACTGCAGTAGCTCTCTACTAGTTTTGAAAATTACCTCTTTTTTTTTTTTAAAGACTCAAAACCAAAACCAAAATATGCAAGAAAAAAATAAACAGTAAGAGCCAGCACTTCATGAAAATGCCAGTGTATCTTGTTTGTAATAAAGTGTGAAGCAATTTAAAGGATTTAAAAGACTCACATACCATCAAGTGAAGTTCTAATTAGCTCCTGTAAGACTGTAAGAAAGGCTTTATTTGAGTGGACCAAAAATCCAACTAGTCTAATATCCTATTTCAGATTGTGGCCATAAGGACATGCTGGGGAAGGCATCAGCTTAGGTACACAGTTTACTTTTCCTTTGCCTCTCCTCTGAGGCAACTTTAAGCTTCAGTTATTTCCAGCTTCAGGACTGTTTGAATGCTGAATACCTAAATTCTGTATGTTCAGAAGCCCACAATTTCTGTGCAGTAGACTCTCTAGTCTCCCTGCAACCCATTGACATTTACCGCGTTTACCACTTCCTTTGCCAAGGAGCTTCACCAGCTTGCTACCAGCTGCATGAAGAACCACTTTCTTCTGTTTGTTTTGAAGCTGGTTTCTATGATGTTCATGTAATAGTTTTTTTTTAATTGGAAGAGAAATAGAGCAGTGGATCCCTATCCATCCAATCCATATCTGTGGTGATGTTGTAGACTGATGTTGTATCCCCAAAGTTGTTCCTTTCTTTGTACTGGAGAGTCTCAGCTTAAGTTTTTACTTATACAGGTATCTGTTTTGGACGTATGTAAACCTTTCCATGCCGCTTTTATCTTTGCCATTTTATGCTGACCTTTCTGTGATGGAAGGTCCAAAACTACTCAACAGTATTCAAGGTGTTTCATAGCATAACAGCCTTGTATACTTTGTTCTGTTTCTTTCCTAATTGTCACTAGCACTCTGGTTTGCTTTCTTGGCAGCTAACAAACATTGGGCTGGTGTTTTCATGGAACTTATCCCAGGATCTTATTCCTGAGTGGTAGTACCAAGCACAGAGCCCATCTTTTCACATGTGAAGCTTACAATGTTTTTCCTCATGTATGTCACTTTACATTTGCATACAATTAATTTCATCTGCCATTGTACTGTCCAGTAACTCAGGTGTGTCAAGTCTGTAGTTCTTCGTAATAGGTTCTCATCATTACTATCCTGAAAAATTAACAAACTTTGTCGTCCTTTGTAATGCCTGTCCCAGTCCTCAATGCAATTCTCTGAGCGAGTTCTTTGATGACCTTGTTCCATTGTAAGAACTGACAGATGGTCCAATATTCCAGCTGTTTTCTAGCTTTTGATCAGATTTTTTTCCCTTTTTACCCATGGAGAGACATTTTTCTTGTAAGTCCTAGGTGCCTAAGGGTTTCCCTAAAAATCTGTCAAAAGCATTTTGAAAACCATATCACTGTAATCCAAGTTCTTGTTTACCTCTTCAGAGAACTCCACTGGATTTACAGGAGATGACATCCTTTTACAAAAGCCATACTGACTCTTCCCAAGTACATCATATTAATTCTGATGTCTAATCAGAATCTGTTCTAATTCTGTTCTCTTTATAGCTTTTACTAATTGGTGTGATACAAACATGAAGTCTATTGGTTTCATAGATCTCCCTGGAAACTTTTAAAAAAAATGTCATGGTTTTCACATTAGCATGTGAAAGCATTTTTTCTCATACTAATTTAACAACGGGCCACAAATTTCCTGCCAGTGCTAGTGGCACAGCAAGTCTCGAGATGGGACAAAACCCAACTCTGGCATTTGCCTTCCCTTGAATCAAAGCACAATACTCTCCGTCCCACTAACATGCTGTGGATCCAGGGATGGCGAGGGGTTGTTGTCTTCTGCCCCAAACATTTCTCTCAACTCTATACATTCATCCTTTTGCACTTTGTGGTGGGTTGACCCTGGCTAAATTCCAGGTGCCCACCAAAGCCGCTCCATCACGCCCCTTTTTCAGCTGAACAGGGCAGAGAAAATGTAATGAAAAGCTCGTGGGTCGAGATAAGGACAGGGACATCACTCAGCAATTACCATCACAGGCAAAATAGACTCAACTTGGGGAAATTAATTTAATTTATTGCCAATCAAATCAGAGTAGAGATAATGAGAATGAAAATTTAATCTTGAAACACCTTCCCCCCACCCCTCTCTTCTTCCTGGGCTGAACTTCACTCCTGACTTCTCGGAAATGTCTCGAGCGGCACAGAGGGATGGGGAACGGGGGCTTGTGGTCAGTTCATCACACAATGTCTCTGCTGCTCCTTCCTCCTCAGGGGG
>NW_010521625.1:0-305 GCF_000687285.1 Phaethon lepturus | reverse complement strand
GATAGAGTTTGAGTCATCATTTTGATGACTATAGAGACATGTCCCTTTAGACAGTTTGTCACATTACATTCAATAGAGATTCTACCACCTGGCTGGTGTAAGAGAAATGAGGTACCTATTTGTTTTTGTCATTATAAGATTACTAGTGATTGTCAATGTAAGGTTCTGTATTGGCTTTCCCATTATTCCTGTGTTTCCGTCAACTCTGATCACATACGGTATAGAGTGTCTGATTAGCAGTACAAGCAAGAGTATCTTCATGGATATTCTTATAGTCATTGTGATTTAGTTTGAAAAGATCAGTG
>NW_010521624.1:1712-2770 GCF_000687285.1 Phaethon lepturus | reverse complement strand
GAGCAGATCGGGTGCTCAGGTGTTGACTAATTGGGTGCTCAGGTGTTGACTAACTGGGTGCTCAGGTGTTGACTAATTGGCCACCCAAGCATGGCGCAATGGGGCGCTCAGGCATGACCGGACCGGGTGCTCACGCGTGAATTAGTTGCGTGCTCGGGTGTGAATTGGGCGCCCATGCCCGGGCACCCGTGCGGGAAGAAACTGGGTGCAGAAACCTCATTATTTTGCCCAGCATCTCAGAGGGGCTGCAAACAGGGATGCCCAAATTGCACCCCGTGTGTGTCTCGGGACGGGGGATAGGCACCGGAGCAGCGCTGGACCCGGGCTCGGGGACGCCCCTCTCCATCCTCCCTCTCCCACAGATGCATCATCATAAACAACAAGCGGCTTTCAAAGCCCCGTCTCCCATTGATGTCACATCAATGCCAACGGAGATAAAAGCCGAGAGAAGCAGAACCAGCGCCGCCTTTGCCGGGGAATATTAATTAGAAGGAAAGTCTCATTAGAGCAGCAAGGGTGGCCGCTGGCAGTGCCTCCCCCCACTCCTGTGTGCCCCAGACCCCCCAAAGGGGCACGACGGCCGTCAGCCCTCCCGGCTGCCTTGGTGGGCTGAGCTATGGGGCGTGCCACAGTTACCCCAATGTAAGAGTTCAAAATTAAAATGTTGAAAAGTTTTGGGGTTTTTTACTAAAAAAAAAAAAAAAAGAAAAGAAGGAAAATCTGCTTCTCCCCATGCACAGCTGCTGCAGAGCGATAAACCCCCCCAGTGCTCTCTGGAGCAGCGTGATGACAAACTCAAGTGTTTGTGGGGAAAAAGCAGCACGTGGGTTCTTTAACACATTTTGGGGTGGTTGTTGTGTTTTTTTACAATTCTGCAGCTGGAGAGGAGCGGGGGGAGTATCCGGCGCTGCCCCGCATCCACCGCCGAAGGCAACACGGGAAGGGGGCAGGAGAAAAGGGTTTTAAGAAGCAGCACGGGACTCGCAAGCACCGAGACCCTGCTCCATCACCCACCCGAGAGCCCGGGCCGGCCGGGCAGCACCCCCCCCGGGCCGGCC
>NW_010521624.1:1019-1661 GCF_000687285.1 Phaethon lepturus | reverse complement strand
CCTGGCGGGGCTGCCTCCCGTTCACGGCCCCGGGGAGCACGGGCTGGGAACGAGCCTTGCAGCACATCAATGGCATTCGCAGCGAAAGCGGTGGGTTAGCCACAGGAAAGTAATGAGGAAGGAAGCATCGCCGGGAGGGTTTAACCGCGGTGGCCGTGCCGGTCCCCGCAGCCAGGCCCTCCTTTGGCACTGCCTGCCAACGAGGAGCAGCACCCGTGGGTGCCCTGGCGCCCAGTCCAGCCAGGGGACACCGAGGGGACCAGCGAGGGGGGCGGTGCAATGGGACTCGAGGAAAGACGCCCCTTGCCAAGGCTTTCAAGCCACAGGGCTGAAGCAGCCGGGTGGCTCCAGGGACGGTGCAGAGAGTGTGACCCACGGGGCTGCACAGGACGGGGCCGCCGGCTCCCGGGCGGCAGCGAGGCGGAGCTGCCACCACATCAGTTATTTATTACAGAGAACTTTTCTTCCTTTTTTCTTTTTTTTTTCTGAGAGCTGAGCCCAATTCATCCTGACAGAGGTTCACAGCACGGTTTTGCCCGGCGGCTGCTTAGAGAGACGCGCCAACAAGTAGAACGGTGCAGGAAGCACCCAGTGCCTGTGCCACGGGAGCTGGCGGGCACCGAAACGAGCTCGGCACGTCAC
>NW_010521624.1:576-905 GCF_000687285.1 Phaethon lepturus | reverse complement strand
GTGGGGCCTGGCCAGCCCCCGGCCCGAGGCAGCGTGGCTTTCCCGTGAGCTGCTCGGTGCTGGCTGCGCTCCCCAAGGATGCTCTCTTGGCACGGACACAGCGCCGGCCCGCTCCGAGCGCTCATGAGGACAAGTGTCAAATCAATCCCCGCAGCAGTGACGCCAAGTTAAAAAAAAAAGGCAACAAAAAATCAGGGGAAAGCAGCCAGCCATCTGCCAAACCAGCAATTTTCAGTTGGATTTCCAGAAACACTTCGGCTTTTATAACCAAGAGAGGAGAGAAAATAAAAGCCCTCCTCTTCCACAAGCATAGAAAGCATTCACGAGAT
>NW_010521624.1:0-212 GCF_000687285.1 Phaethon lepturus | reverse complement strand
CCGGCGCCATCCCGAGGGCCGGTGCCAGCAGGATGCGGCCGAGCCCCCAGTGGGGATGGGCAGGACCCTCAGTCCAGCCCAGGCTTTGCTGGGGCAGTTCAGAGCAAACACCCCCCTCCTCAAACGCTGGCCTAAAGGCATTTTTAAGGGGTTATTTCTTGTGCCGTTATTGAAACTTTCTGCAAGCAAAGGCAGGGGCCAGACTGCGGCAG
>NW_010521623.1:1216-1690 GCF_000687285.1 Phaethon lepturus | reverse complement strand
GTAGATGATTACAGGATTAAGACTGGCCGATGAAGCAAGTGAAAAGAGCTCAACACATCTAGTTTGCCTGGAGGAGACAGGAGCCCACAAGCAGCTGGCAGGCTGGGGGGCAGGCCTAGAGCCTGGAGGGGAACTGCTGACGCCAAATGCAGGGCGAGATGCGCTTCCTAACAGCAAAGCGCAGTTGACAGCGACGGAGTTTCCCAGAGGAAGCCCCGTCACTTGAATTGCTGGAAACGAGGCTGGGCAAAATGCTGGATAATGTCCAGGAGAGGATAACTCTCCATCAGCAAGGAGAGAAGGATGAATAAGATGAATACTTGGGCCTTTCCTATCTCCGTGAATCTACCAAATGCACTCACTCTTTTTTCAACATCCGAAAAAAGGTGTGAGTGCCTTTCCTGCGCCATCAGCACATCTCAGCGTGGAGCCGGGACGGGCAGAGGCCGGGGTGGGAGGCCGCTGCCCTCCCCT
>NW_010521623.1:0-1161 GCF_000687285.1 Phaethon lepturus | reverse complement strand
CCCAGGAGCGGAGGGGGCGAGCGGCTCTTGCCCCCCTCTCACAGAGGGGCAGCCCTGCGAGCAGGCAGCTGTGGGAGCAGCTCCGTGGCGTCTCTGCCCGTCAGTGCTGCAGCAAGCCCCTGACCCACGGCGAGGCTTGACCAAAGCCCCTGCTCTGCTTTGCGAAGTGCTCCCCGAGCTGTGCCTTACAAGCACTGTAAAGCTCAGGGCATGGTTGGCGCTCGCCTTGCGCCCCCGGCACAGCAGCACGTCAGCTGGGGCGAGCAGGCGAGGGTCGCTGCTGCAGGGGGGTGAAGCCGTTGGGGTCGGGGTACACCGATTTCGTTTCGTGGTGCCCTCCTCTTCCCGTGAAATCCCAGCACCTTCGGCAATCTGTGCTTCCCCGGGGAAGCCCCCCCTCCAGCCCCACTGCCTCCCCAAGACACGCTCATGCACCCCCTTCCCGGCGGACGGCAGTCCCCATCCTGGGAAAGCTGCTCACATCATCACAGCCTCTCTCCTGACAGCTGATTCTGTAATTATTTGGTTGCTGTTAATTGCTAATTAATTCCCAAGTTGTGTTATTAGCAGGTGGACCAGGGTGGCGTGGCTGCCGCCGGGCATGCCGCCTGGCAGAATCACGTACCTCATCGTGGGGAAGCGCTACCGAACTTTTTAGGCCATCGCCTAGTTAACCATTAACAACTGGTAAAATCCCAGGTCCCCACGGAACAAGGCAAGTCCTCTCGGCGCTGTTAGAAAATCCTATTTCTAGTGGGTTATGAAACAGAGGTTTTGATGTTCTGCCAGGTTTGATGTGGAGCTCTGGGAGCTGAACACTTGCTGCACTGTCAGCCGCCGGCCGAGTGCCGCTTACATAAAGCTTTCCTAGCAACCTCGCTTTGTCGTCTACGTCCATCTGTCCGTCCGTCCATGTGTGCAGTGGAAAAACTGAGCGACCCGATGAGGAGCTGGACCAGGCAGCTCTTCCCATGCTGACAAATATCCAGTGGTCTGCGCCCAGCCCTGAGCTGGGGAGCTTTTCCATCGCTGAGCAACCCTTCACGCAAAGCCCCCCGTCCCCTTCGGGCCCCTTCCCCGGGTCTGCAGCGACAGGAGGAAGCGAGCATCACATCCTGCGGCCCGCGCCAAGGAAAACAGGCGCGCTGCCGCGAGGGAAGC
>NW_010521622.1:0-9217 GCF_000687285.1 Phaethon lepturus | reverse complement strand
CTCACATCTTCTCACTCCTCTCTCCCGCTGCGGTTGCACACTTTTTTCCCGCTTCTTAACTCTGCTCTCCCAGAGGCGCTGCCACCACCGCTGATGGGCTCGGCCTTGGCCAGTGGCGGGGGGCGACTTGGGCGGGGGGGGCCCCGGCCGTCGCGGGGCTGCACTGGCTCTGTCGGACATGGGGGAAGCTTCTAGCAGCTTCTCACAGAAGCCAGCCCTGCAGCCCCCCCCACTACCAAAACATTGCCACGCAAACCCAATACAAATGGTAGAAGACGACTTCAGAAAGGTTGAATTAAAGCTGAAAGACAAAAGGACATGTTTAGTATGAGCTTTATATTCTTCTTATATAAGCAGGCATCAGATTACTATCTGGCAGGAAAATAATTTAAGCTTTGTTGGTTTATTCAATACTAAGGAAAAATTTTATTAAAAATAATGAGGGGTAATTTCTTAACCTCATGAAAAAACAGGAGGAAAAAAGTCTTGTGTTTTCAACTACTGTATCTCATGACGTTCTTCCAAAGTGCAATGAACAACTGTGCTTTGTATAACTACAGTGTGAAAACACATTGTCTCTGTAAAAAAAAGTCTGAAGGCTTTACTGTGTTGTCACAGAAATTCCCTGTGTCTTGATCCTATTTCTATTAGAACAAAAATAGGTGTAGCATGACATAAGAATTTTGCACCTTGACAAAAGTAGTGCTTTTAAACTCAAGCACGGTGTGATAACTCACACAATTAAATGGCTTTATTTTCAAATCTCTACAGACCTGAAATGGGAGTACATTGTCTAACACAGTAAAAGGAGTCTGAGAGCTGATCGTGCACCGTCATATGCAACTGACTGGATCGGGGAACAGAAGCAGAGCCAGGGCAGGGAGCACTATGAGGCACCGGCTGTTTGCGTTGGGTGTCTCCGTAGGGTCTATGGCAGTCCTAACACTGCACTAATAAAACTGAGGAGCAAATCTGTCCCGGCCGAAGCAGACACATACAGGTGTCTTGTGCAAAGCATGGCTTCTCCAAGCAGTGGATCAAACCCCAGGAACCCAACTGAGCTAATGAATTCAGTGTGACTGTCCAAGTGGTAGCGCTTGGTGAATCAGAACTATAATCTCACTGAAAATAATCAAATGTACCAATACTAAACATGAGAGAGCTAATCATAATCTGAACATAGTAAGAGAATCATATATACACTGCTATGCCTGAAGAGTGGGTTTCTTGCCATCAGCTTTTTAGTTCTGGCCAACTGATGAGAAGACCAAGTTTTGTGACCTTTCTTTAAAGCTTCTTCTCATTGTATATAGAGATATGCAGTATGTATTATGCAAATAGACATCTTTTCAATGGCCTGTGACAAATGCCTGTTATTTTTAGCTCACACTAATGCACTGTGAAAAAGCATAGTTGTACAAAAAAATTACAATGATAAATGTAATAACTTATTTGGCAGCTGAAAATCCATTGAAAATGGACAGGCACTTTGAATAAGTGCCCAAGAGAACAAGTAAGAATATACAGTGCGGTCAAAATGTCCTTTGTCTGTTTATTGAATCTCCTTTCATTTACAAGAGCAGTGAGTGCACTGTGGAATCTTTTGGAACTAAAATGAAGTATTGGAGACCCTCAGCCTATGCTGAGACATAGCATACATATGGGTTTGTGTGTGCCTCTCAGGGTCTTATTCTGCTGGAAACTAACTGCAAGGAGCTGAGCACTAACAGAGCAGTATTAAATGCTACAAGGGAACAATACAACTACTTCAGGTCTCACTGCAAGTCTTTCTCCTACCCTTCTTCCACATTTCTGTCTACTTAAACAGAAAGCACTGCAGAGTAAGGATTTATGTTAGAGTTTTATTCTGTCACATCTCAGAATGCTTTCTGCAAACAGTAATAAAGTCCCTAATGGGCCTTGTGAAGCCCTTTTGGGATAAGAATTTCCATGTACTTGAAGGGGGCTTAGAAGAAAGTAGGGACAAACCTTTTAGCAGGGCCTGGTCCAATAAGTGTAATGGTTTTAAAGGTGTAATGGTTTTTAACTAGAATAGGGTAGATTCAGACTAGATATAAGGAAGACATTTTTCACAATGAGTGTGGTGAAATACGGGCACAGGTTGCCCAGAGAGGTGGTAGATGCCCCATTGCTGCAAACATTGAAGGTCAGGTTGGACAGGGCTCTGAGCAACCTGATCTAGTTGAAGATGTCCCTGCTCATTGCAGGGGGTTGGACTAGATGGCGTTTAAAGGTCCCTTCCAAAGCAAAATATTCTGATTTTATGATTGTGTTACATCTAATATGTTCACAGCCATACATGCCACGGAGAAACAGGCAGGAACCTGGGATTGCAGGAAGGATAGGCAAAATGTCAAAGAAAATATAAGACAAAAGACTGAAATTTTCAAATATTTATACTCCTAGGCTACAAGGTAAACAGTCTTAGCAAAGCCTAGAGGTTCTGCAACACTATAATTAAGAGAGGAAGTTACTCAGGACTTTGTGTCTTCAACACAGAGTGCAAACAATGCCTTGGCCAGAGCTGCATTTGCTTCAACTGGCGTTAGTTTGTACTAACTGTACGTCATCAAGAACGGAACTGCCATCCCTGTAGTAATAGAAAACAAGATAAACAATTGTGCATAATCAGCGTAGTGCTGGTGTTTCAGCTGATAGTACTTCACAAGGACTCAATGCACGCATTTAAAGTAAATATTAAAAGAAACTGGAAATGGCTATGAAAGGAATGTTGCCTAGCATCTCTCTTTCGAGTTCACCAGGAAAATTACTGGATCCATGCTGATGCTGTACCAGTTTATCATCCTAGATCATCTGCCATTAAAAGCAGTTCCCACACTCCCTACTAGTAGAGCCCCGTCTGTACCTAAGTTAGTGAGAGAGTTCTTAACGATTTCAGTAGGGTCATGATATCCTCCATGTAACGTTAGGAAAAGCAGAAGTATAATTTCTAATTTTTGTAATATGCATTTTCACCTAATCATTGTATTTGCCTTGTTATTGTTTTTTAAATGTTTATAATAACAGGGATATTTGAGTGAAGAAATCATTGAGAAAATTACTGCTTTCCAGAGTACTCAAAACTACCTACCAGACCATTAGATCATGCAAACTTTGAATACTGCTCTATGCTCAGACATAACTGCTGGCCTGACAAGCCACCCACCTGCAGGAGGTAATTGCTAGTCTTGGCAGATAAGGTCTACCCTAAATCTAGACAGTATTGTGTTTGGTGGCTCTCTGCCAGGACTCACTAGCTTTCTAAAAGGGGTCCTTCTACAGTCACCATGTGCTGGGCTGTCAGTATGATCATCCAAATGGGACTGAAACAGTCCCAAGCACATTTTCTTTCTCATAGAGAAATAGCTAGCAAATCCAATGGAGTGGAAGGTAGAGCAGCCCTAACTGACATTAAAGCAGGAAAGGAGAGGCTCCTGAAAGACATCGAATGTACCCAGTCTCTTCAAAAATAAATGGATATTGGAACAATTTTTCTAGATTGAGATCCAGAGGAAGGTTTTACATCAACACAAACAGCAGCTCATGTTTGCCTTGCAATTTTGTCCAATATGAGATGTTAATTTTTAATATAAGTGTTATTTAAGTGGAGCTTTTTCTTGGTGGCAAGAAGACTTCATTCCTGTTGAATGAAGATAATAATATTGCTTCAGTTACTGCTTTGTTATCATCTTCGATCTGGGCTACAGCAATGTAATACAGCTTCTATAAATAATTACTACATCTCTTTACCCTCTCACCCTACTGCAGCAGATCATGTCCTGCTTCTGTTTTTCTCTGCAGTCTTCCCCTAGAATCCAGTCAAATCTAAAACCTTGGTATTTATGGCCAGGCATATCATAGAATTATAGAATAGTTTGGGTTGGAAGGGTTTAAAGGTCACCTAGGCCAACCCCCCTGCAGTGAGCAGGGACATCTTCAACTAGATTGGGCTGTGAGTAACCCCATCCAACCTGGCCTTGAACATTTCCAGGGATGGGGCAAATCATATGACGGTTGGGAAGAAGGCACACATGCACTAGCTTAGTCCTGATAGCTTAAAATGGAAATTGTGACTTAGAAATCTATTGCAAAGGCCTAAGGGAGCTGTCCAGGTCTTTAGAAAGTTTTTGTTGTTTTTTTTGACCCAAGAATCACTTTGAATATCATGTAAGTTGATTCCTAAAAAGCTCTTGTGTTCTCTACACACAAGAAAACTTCTTGGAACTTGTCATCAATAACGGACAAAGCAAACATAGGTTTTAAATAATTAAAATAATTTTTCCCACTGAAGAGAAAAGGCAAAATCAAGAACCACAGAGATACCAGTCATACTGTTTAATGCACTTCAGAAATGCATTCAAATAACACACCACAGAGGCAGAACAGAAAATCTGAAAAGAGTGTCTGAAAGGGTGACTGGATCACAAACCATTTTGCACAATAACTTTCCAGTGGTATTTACATGTTAGTTAATCACTTCTATTAGGGTAAGTATATGAACGATATTTCATAATTTAAAAACCACTGAGAACATGAAACAACATGACCATCATATTGCCCGTTATGCTGTGCATAGAGAATGTAGAGATGCCACGTCTAATGTCTATCTACAGATTTACCAGATCAGAATAAAGGCTAGAAAAGGACAAAGATATCAGCAAACCATATTCAGAATCAACTCCTTAATAATGCCTGGAAGCACTTAACAGAACAGAAAAATGTAAGAAATTTGGGAATTCCCACCAATTGTGCTTTCAGTTTATTTCACAGGACATTTGCTTCTTATTATCAAAGTATACCAAAACATGACAAGAATCAGTTGTCTACAACTTTTAGGATAGCAAACCCTATTGCTGCAAATCTGTTTTCATCTATGGCAGTGGCTAGGAAGACCCCAGTACCTCAAACTTGGTTATCTACTATATTATAATTCAGTTTAAAATAGTTGTCTATCTAGCACGTTCCTGGCCATCCACAGAAAACGCCTACTATGTCAGCTGTTTAAGCAGCCAGAAAGAAAAGCCCCTCAATTATGGATATTAAGAAACAGGAGTTAGATGGTTCATTTGCTCATTTACGAGAAATGAACAGAAATACCTCAGCGTATAAAGAAATTAAGAGATACATTCATACTGTTATGAAGACTTACTGATGAACGCAAAGTGAGAGCTGTCCACACTGTAATAAAAAATACTTGCTTTAATGGCAAGAGAGAGATGAGTTCTTACAGCAATACTTCTTAACAGCAGACGATCCATAAGCTCTAGCCATCACAAAGAAATATCTTTTTATTTGACTTGAACATAGCATGTTGGTTGATTAGAGCTACATATACTGAGACTTACAAACAAGTTAACACTGGCATGCTCAGAAATCGAAGTCTGTTTTGCTAGGAACACCTTTTACACATATCCTCAAAGTTAGAAGAAAATCTGACTCCAGGAGTGATGTGATTTCTGATTTCTTTATTTAGCTACCTATGGGTGTATGGGAATGGAGATTACTGGAAGCAGAGTTGAAGAAATTAATTTTTCACATATTTCTGAAGGAAGAAGTTGATATCCATTCCTACTCTGTTTGGAAGAAAGTTCATATTGCTGATGGACTAACTCTCTAATACTGTATCTTATAAAAACATCGTTATTGTGAAGAACATGCTGATGGGGGGGAAAGAATAATCTAAGTTGAAGCTTTGAAGATTGTCAGGATAATGATCTACAGGCAATGGAGTTCCACAGCAAGAAAATGAAGTTGTAATGTTGCCCAGTAAAAAGGTTTTCGCTCTTCAGCTGTTGTGTTTGAAGTGTCTCCTCGAGATAGGTATGGACTGCAGTAATAAAAACTGTATGTAAAAAAATATGTGCATTTACCTTGTCAGGTGGACAATTGTAGTCAAACCTGGAACAGGGCTTCCTGGCAACATCACAACAGGAGAAAATGTTTGCACGCCATTGTGGAACTATGAACACAGTTAACAGGATTCCACAGAGATTATAACCACAGCATTTAATAAACTAGCATAACTGAATAGAGCATTGTTAAATCAATGAAGAAGTAAATGTATAAGGAAAGACAACAAAAACACTGAAAATGAAAACAAGACCCAGAAGTCACATAGAAAATGCTGTACTGAACTCTATTAAAAATACTTCCTTTTTTTAATATGTCATTTATTATTCAGTTAAAAGAATTGTATTAAAATTTTGGAAAATGCAATATGCTGTCTCTACCAAAACAGGTCTTAATTAGATACAAAACCCAATGTATACTGGAAAAAATTAATTCAAGTACAGGGAAGAAAATATAGCTAATAAAAAAGTTACTTAATGCATATGCTAGCAAATAAGCCTTCCTATTCTTATCCTGACACTCTTATGATTTGGATAGCAGTTTAATAATAAAAAACATTTTAGTAAGACTCTGAAGCACACTAAAATTCAGAAGTCTAGGCATTTTCAATAGATGTAAAACCCTTACTTGCCTGCGCATGTTTCTGTTCAATGTCTCTTCTTTGTCAAACATCACTGTAATACAGGAAAATATTTGTGATATTGAGATTTAAAAAAAAATACTTTAGAGTTTCAGTTTGTCATCCTGCCAAAAAGGTGCTACAAAATGCCAATGTGTACAGCCTTGTTCCATGTGAAACAGATGTTAAGATCCCGCTTCTACACTTTAGAGCCCTCTGACAGCTTGTTGGGAATTGATGTGATGTGACCTCAGAGAGTCAAGGTGATCTCAATATTGTGACAGGCCTTATAGTCTCATGCCACTCTCGTATTTCCAGTCTAAGCATGGGTTTCCATTGAAAGCACAGTTCCACGGTCTCAGTTACGCATCCTTGTTACCACATTGTGCCCACAGTAGTGCTCCTTGGGGACACACAACTAACTGGATCAAGGAACTGACCTGTCTTTTCAGGACATCTGTCTATCAAGGAAAACTTCCTTTTCACTTGTAAATTTTCAGGCAAATCCGTCCTCTACAAACACTAACACCAACACAAGGGAGCAACCAAGAACATAGGACCCATGGCAGGCTTAGGCTCAAATGATTTAAAGTAGTTGTGATAGCACCACATCATTGGTTGCCACACTGGCTGGATCTCTAGTACTCCTTTCTTCTTAGAAAAGCTCTTCTCCAAGACTTCCTTTATTTTTTTACAACCTCTGTGCTCCTGGAGTCTTATAATAGAGGAATTAGAGCTGACCTCCAGGTACCTGGGACGCACCTCCTCTCTCTCATTTCTTGGTTTCACATGAAGCCTTCTCCCTGTCTCTTTCAGCCTCCTTGGTAGAAGAAAAATAAACTGCAGCTCCTCTGTTTCCCCGGCTGCTGCAGTCCTTGCAGTTAGTCCCAGCTCACTGGCTGGTGACGTGTCTCCTTAGAGACTTCATATTTGCCGGACTAGCATTACACAGCACAGCTCACATACTACAGTTATAGTGCTCTTTCACATTTCTCAAACAGGACACTAAATCCCTCACCTCTTTAAACAGGGGATCTGACAAAGTGCAGGCACCCACATCTATGAACACAGCTGCTTCAGAAATTCCTCAGCTGCAATGCTCTGGAGGCTGGGAAGGTGAGCCAGGGAAGGATTACCATGTGCTTGCCTTACTCTTCTATTCTTGCCTGGTCCACTGAGCTAGATATTTGGCAGGCCCTGTTAACAGCATTTCTTATGTTCTCAGGTTGAATAGTGACTCATAAAACCCCTGCTAAATCGCAGGAATCTTAAGGAATCGTCAGCATCAGGACCTCACATTAAGTGCCCACAGCCCTGTTACGTCTACAATTGCCTACACATTTCGCCTGTGGAGTCTAATCCAGACCACAGTACAGATTAAAAATGCTGACAACAGGACACAGACATCATTTTAAAAGAAGACACAATAGCCACCTTTTTGCTGTTAGAGAACAGTGCTTCTCAGTCTGTAGAGAGATGTGACTATGAAAGACATCTAGCAAAAGAAAACCTACTTTCAGAGCATGCTTAAATACATGATGCAGGACCCACCTTCATTGGAAACTTTAAAAGAAAAAGTTTAGGGAAACTTTATCAACACAGGTTGAAAAGGTGTAAAAGCCTTTGGCCATGTAGATAGGCCACTCATGAAAAGCAGGTACACCCTTTCTCTGCCTGGATACATGCATTGCCAATGCAGATAAGCATCTCAACTGCCAGATCCATGCTGAAAGAGAAAAAATCTTCACCATTTCTGTTGATGCAGTGCCACCAAATAGCTAATAATGCAAAATTAATAGAGAAAGACTGTCAGGGGCAAGGGCTTGAGCTGAAGGAGCTCTGCCCCCTGATTTCTGGGCTCTTTATCAGGTGACTTCAATGCAAAACTCACAGTACACACAAGCAGCCTGGTGTCCCACCTTCTGGCTCCTTCCCTGCTGCCCCATTCTATGATTCTAGGAGATCTCCACAAAAGACTCCTAGAATCATAGAATAGTTTGGGTTGGAAGGGACCTTTTAACTTCATCTAGTCCAACCCCCCTGCAATGAGCAGGGACACCTTCAACTTGAACAGGTCACTCAGAGCCCCGTCCAACCTGACCTGCAATGTTTCCAGAGATGGGGTATCTACCACATCTCTGGGCAACCTGTGCCAGCGTTTCACCACCCTCAGTGTGAAAAATGTCTTCTTTAGATCTTAGCCTGAATTTACCCTCTTTTAGTTTAAAACCATTACCCCTTGTCCTATTGCTTCAGGCCCTGCTAAAAGTCTGTCCCCACCTTTCTTAGAAGCCCCGTTTAAGTACTGGAAGGCTGCAATAAGGTCTCCCCAGAGCCTTCTCTTCTCCAGGCTGAACAACCCCAACCCTCTCAGCCTGTCCTCATAGGAGAGGTGTTCCATCCCTCTGATCGTTTTGGTGGCCTCCTCTGGACCTGCTCCAACAGGTCCGTGTCTTTCCTGTGCTGAGGGCTCCAGAGCTGGAGGCAGGACTCCAGGTGGGGTCTCACCAGAGCGGAGTAGAGGGGCAGAATCCCCGCCCTCGACCTGCTGGCCACGCTGCTTTGGATGCCCAGGATACAGTTGGCCTTCTGGGCTGTGAGCGCATATTGCTGGCTCGTGTCCAGCTTTTCATCCCCTAGTACCCCCAAGAGACCAACTAAATTCACCTCAGTTACTTTTCAGTACTTCGGCCAACAAGCAACGCTGTGGAGCACTGGTCCTTTTCT
>NW_010521621.1:565-14186 GCF_000687285.1 Phaethon lepturus | reverse complement strand
CCCCGCAAGAGAGGGAAAAGGCGGCTGCCCTGCTCTGCAGCAGAGCTCCGGCTCTCCCAGACACCTCAAAGCCTTCGGGTGCCACCCTAGGGTGCCCGAGTGAGCACGGAAGGTGGGGGTCAGCGGTGCGCACGGCGAGAGATGCCCGGGAGAGGCCACGGCAAGAAGAAACTGGAGTACTGAACAGGGCCAGGAGCAAACTTCATTGATTGCAAAAGAACTCCACAGCCACCCAGTAGCAGGACTCAAGAACCCAGGTATCACCTGACACCCTGTTCCAGCAGTGACGTGAAAGATGACAACGGTTGGCAGAAGGAGTATCTTCACTGCACAGTGCCCATCTGCTTTTGTCCCCTCACTGCTCCCCTCCAAAGACCCCTTACCCTCCCCTAGCCCCTGAGAGCCACATTTGACTGTGCACCCCATCCCTCCCCCCAAACGAAACCAGTGAAAGTTAAAATTATTTACACTTTTAGCCATTTAAAAACCCAATAAAATAAGATTGCATATGTCCTACTGGGGATGTGGGTATTAGCAGCAGCTACAGCTAGCTCGGTACTCTGCGTGCAAAACGAAAGACAAACAGAAGACAGACCAAAATACTGCACCATTACTAGGAAGCGTTTGCTGGGGTTGGTGTTTCGATTGTGGTGTAAGGCTTCTAGGAGCCGGCTCCTCCCCAGCTGCAGGGCAGGGGCGTCTCCCGCTCAGCCAGCGAAGGCCGGGCTCTAGAAGGATGGAAAGGATTCGTTATTCCAGACACAGCACATTAACACTGACGCATTTCCATCCCAGTCAACACAAACATCTAAAAACCCACTGCACGTTCACCGTGTGAGTTCTTCCTTCTTTCCAGTGACGATGGAGGAAAAGGGGGTGTGTAAAGGAGACCTAAGACATAGATGCTGCTGTCATCACTGCCTCCTCCTCATCTCCTTGCTTTGGCAGCTCAGCAAGTGTGGGAGAGGGGGGAGCTGGAGCAGCAGGAGACTCTTGTGCCTCCTGCTCCTCTCTGAGCCCCAACTCTGCATCCATTTGCTCTAGCTCCCCCTGATCCAGTAGCTCAAAGTCATCTGCTTCCTCCTCATCCTCCGGTGAAGCTGCTGTCTCTGTCTCCACCACTTCGGTCTCTGACAGCTGTGCTTGGAAGCTCAGTTTCTCTTCGGGCTCGGTGGGAAGGAACTCTGAGAGGGAGGGCCCCTCGCTGGCCTCTGAGGACCGCAGCAGGGCAGAGAGGGTGTTCTGCACCGCCGTGGTAATGGCAGTGGTGACGATCTCCTCGCTCAGCGTGTCAATGCAGATGCCCAGGCCTGGGGCAGGGACAGTCTTTGGCTCTGCGTTGCCTCCTGCCACTTGCCCGCTCCCATTGAAGTGCGTATTTACAAAATGGAGAGGAGACGCTAGGCGAAGGATGGAGAGGTCAGAGTCTGCGGCCTCCTTCTCTGCCGAGTCCAGCTCACGGGCAGCGTGGGCAAGCTCAGGACCCAGAGGCACACCAAATGCATCTTCATCGCTCTGTGGTCCCAGGTCTCTGGAATGATATTCTTCCACGGAGGGAAACTCTGCCAGGTCTTTGGAAAATGACTCCTCTGGCTCGCTGTGCAGGCTCTGCTGATCCAGGTCTGAAAGGCACCAGCATTAAGGCGCAGGTCCCCTCACCTCGACCCAGGGCACTGACATCTCCCACCCACCTTCCCCCAGCTGACATGCCAAGGCTCACTTTTGGGCATCCTCACAGCTCTGAGAGCACAGCAGGAAGGGGTCTGCAGATATTCCCTTTGCCCAGTGGCATGACTCACATAGTGTGTCCCATTTCTCATCCTGTTCTACATGCTCTGTGCTCAGAGAAGACTTCCTTCTCCAGCTCATGCTCTCTGCATCTAGAGCCCTCCACTACAACCCACAGGGTCAGGGAAATTGTGCTTACAGCACGTCACCTGCCTCTTCCTCCCCAGACACTCAAGTGACTACATCCGAGTGGTTACATTCATGGTCCTCACCACTAACCACTCTGTCTCTGAGCTTGTTCATCTGACAGGGTGGGATGTCCGACCTGTTTCACCCAGCATTGTATACGGTGTGTGACTATACCACGCAATTATTTCTGTGGGACTTTGTGGATGGCCTTGCTCCCTTGCTGGAGTGGCAAGAGAACATTGTCTTGTGGGGCAGTCATCAGAGGCAGATGTCCGCTCAGGATCAGCTCATGTTTAGCCATGAAGCCAGGACATGCTGCACTGCTATTACTGCTTCCTCTTTTTAATGCTCCTCCCCCTGCAAATAGCTATGTTCTCCCCCTGTGGTTGGAGGGACAGTTTTTCTGGGAGAAACCACTCAGGGTCAGGAAGGCAGCAAAGTGACCCATCACGTACCTTCAGAAACATCCGTCAGCTGTGGGGTGGTTGCCCTTGAAACAGAAAAGCCCCCACTCTCCAGGATGGAAGCCTCCTCATCAGAGAGCTCAGAATCTGTGATTGACAGTGCCAGGGCAGTCTTTTTCACATCCACCTGCATGGGATGAAGGCAGAGGGACAAATTCCTGGGTGTCTGACTACCAGTGCAGCCTACGGGCACCTCTGCACAAACCAGAGCTTCCAGGCAGAAGTCAGTTGCTGGAGAGACTCTGCACAGGACAGTATGAAAGTGGAAGGGGACTGTGCAAAGTGCTCATTTGCACTGCCAGGGAAGGACAGTCTCAGCTCCCTGGCTTTCCTGCAATAATTCACTGCCTGAAGCTTTGCCTGCCCTCAATGAGGAACCCAAAAGAGCCAGCACAAGATGGGATCAGCCTGTAGGAGTCTCAGAAGGCTTTGATCTTTCTTCCTCTCCTGGGATCACCAAGGAGCAAAACACCCCTGCCCTTTTGCATTCATGGTGGGCCCAATGAAGCCTTCTATAAGTAGCAGTGGTTTAAGTATCTGCATTCCTTTGGAAGCTGAAGCTTCCCATCTCACAGCCCAGCTACATGCCCAGAGCTCCTGTAAAGGAAGACATTCAGTCCATTTCTGTGGTGCACGTATAGAAAGCTCCCACCCAGCATGACCACAAGCAGGGCACTGTGTAAGAGACACCAGTGCTGCTCATCTCCCTTTTCCAGTGGTGAGGAGCCTTTGCACAGTACACTGGGGCAGCTGGTTTCTTTAGGAGACACTCACATCCTCTGAGCATGAAGCCTAACCATCAAAGCAATTCGACAGGCCAGCAGGAGGCTGGAGCATGGCTTGCCCTGTCCTGCTACTGCATCACCAGCCCTGTGGCACTGACTTCGCAATAGCCAGATTAGAGACAACGGCCTTCATCAAACATACCCTTTTCGCCTTGGGATTCTGCAAAAAAATGACTTGTTGCTCTGCTGTTTGCTATCAATGCAGCTGTACTCTCAAGCTGCTACAGACCAGAGAGGAGGGGCTGGTTCCTGCACAGCTCTTTGTGCTCTTACCACTGGGGAGAAGCCCGACAGCTCTGCCTCACTCTCACTCTCTGTTTCTGCTGTTGGCTCATCACCTGTTGCAGGCTCACTCTTCCCTTGTCGCTCTATGAGAAAAAGAAGCAAGGCTTTGCATGAGACTGATGGCATTTTCTGCTTTCATACATCACTTTCCTACTACTTCTATCACCCTCTGAAACTGCACAAGTTTCCCAGAAGCCTGAGGTTCCCAGAGACAACTGTAATCTGTTGCTCTCATTTGCTATTCCCAGGATCACCTGCCTAGTTGATCTCCCCATAGCCCTCAAGTTTCAGTCTGTTTTCCCCTGCAGCCTTTCACCACACAGCGTTGGCAGACCTGCTCTCCCATTGCCCTTTGCTCGGGCTCCATCCCAGGAGCACGGCACCAGAAAGAGTCAGAGTGAAGCTGGGTCCTTACTCTTCTTCTCGTGCTTGTGGTGCAGCGTCTCTGCTTTCATACTGTAGTCCAGTTTCATCAGGACAGGCTCCAAACGCGTGTACATTCTCTGGATCAGCTCATGGTAGACCACCAGAGGCCAGAGCAGAATGCTGAGCACTGCGAACAGAGGATGCTGGGAGTGTGAGAGACAGACCAAGCACAACCCAGCCCTTTACAGGGCACCAGCAAGAAACTCTGCATCAAGGGAAGCACAGTTGAATGGCATTTGCTTTCCCAGCTGATTCTGCCTAAAATCCTCACCCATGGCTATTCTTACTCATTCCAAAGCTGCTTGATTAACCAGGTTTTCCTAACAGATCTCTGTTAGGATACAGATTTATGTTAAGATGAAGCATAAGCACTCCCTTCAGCCACTGCATCCCAGCCCCTACATGCAACAGAGGCCCTGAAATGAGGTTATTAAAACTAAAGATCACCATAACTTTTATAAGGGTAGCAGCATAGAGCTCATATGTAGATGCGCTAGCAGCAGACCACCTGAAGAGTCTTCAGAGTTAGCAGGACTCACAATGCAGTGAAAAAGGTCTTATTTGCTAAACATGCAGCTGCTTTAACAACTCTCTTGATATGGATTTGCCCGCTCTAGGAATTGAGAGACTGCAGGTTCCTGCTTCTCTGGGACCTCAGCAGCACAGCCCCAGCCGTGGGTAGAAGAGAAAAGCAGTGTTTTAGCGAAGGCTCCCTCTCCTGACTTTGCAGTTGTACTGCAGGCACACACTTAAAGCAAGAGAATTCCCGGAGCACATTGCCTATATTAATAATCTAGCACAGATCCCCTCAAGAAAACCACAAATATGCTTCTACCAGCGTATCAATAGCACAGGTAGGTCTTATTTCAGCTTAAGTCAGACAAGAGAGCTGCTTATACTCACAAATGATGTAGGAGATCATTATGCCTGGAACATAGTGTCCAACTACAGCCAGAATCAGGCAGCCTGAACAGACACTCATGCAGAACTGAAGAGAGAGGAACAAACAGAAGTGACAAGAGGCAGAGATACATCTACGCAACCAGTGCGGGAAACCCAGTTAGAGCAAAATGAGGGATGCTCCTAACAAACTCAGTACACCAGCTTTGCACTGAGTACATTCAGATGCTGATGATCACAGTTCAGACAGCTTGGTTGGGTTAAGCTGTAAGCATTAGAGGTTCAAGCACAGGAAGACCAAGGTAACCCAAGACCCCAATAAAATGAACCAAAACTTTATTGTACAGTTCTTTATGAAGTAACTTATGTTCCCTGAGGCTAGGATGGAATATTGCAAACTGCCGTTTTAGAGTACATCTCCCCTGCAGAGCTCAGCACTTTAAGAGAAGCCTGTACTGTCCCGACGGAGGCAGGAAGCTGTTACAGAGCCACCAGATGCTGTGCCACAGCTATGGAATAAACCAGCTCGCAGAAGCATGAGCAGAACCCACACTCCCACCAGACCAGGATCTTCCTCCTCTGGAAAAATTGGAAGCGTAACAGTGCAGCCCTAAGGGCCCATCCTGCATTCTCCTGGGGAGCAGGAGAAGTGAGAACAGACACCCTGCAAGCCAGGTTCAAATATCGACTGAATCCAGGAATGAAGAGTTTCATTCATAATGGAAAGGGTCCACAAAAGCTAGGGGCCTCTAAGGGCTGTCCTCCCAGTGAATTCATAGTTTATGGGCATCTTTGTCCTGGTCTCCTACTCCCTGTAGTTGGGACAGTGTTTTAGCAGAAGAGGAATAATCAGCAGTGACAGAAACCCACTCCTTTCAGCACACTGGACACCAGCAAGCTTGATACAATCCTACTGGCTGGTCTGTCCTACTTTTCGTGAACTGAGGCAACTCCTGTCTACAAATCCTTTCCAAACAACATGTCACAGCCATCAGAACATGGTTTACAACAAGCTTCCATGCATTCAGAAACACTGCTGCAATTGGACTCGGCTAGCTACGATCTTGGCTAGCAAAAGAGGTAGGACCAGCTTAAAGGGTTGAATGGAGCCTGTGAAAGGGGCAGAAACTGTAGGATTGCCTTTTTTCCTCCCCATACCCAATCTCAGAGCTTCCTTTGCATGCTAAGAAATAAAACTAAGTATAGTTAGCCATTCACAGAAGGGGTTAAGTTCAGCTCCAGTTTAAAAATACTGGAAGCAAATTACTCATTATTTAAGCTTCCCATGGCACAAAGTCTGAAAGGAATGAACAGCAAATGTTAAACAGGGAGAGCAAATGTAAAAATATTGATTTGACATTCTTCCATCTCCTAGGCCACTAGTAATGGAAACAAAAGCCCCTGCACAGAAGAGCAGGTATCTCCAGCTTACCTTGGCAGGATTTTGCCTCTTGTACTGTAGCAGTTCCTGCAGGTACAGCCTGAAGGTGACCCAGCTCTCTGCCAGACAGTGGCACAGCTCAGGGACACTGAGCAGGTGAGGTTGTGCCCCTGAAGTCACCCCCTCACTAGAGACAGACAAGAGCAAGAAGACAATCTTTGAACACGGTCTGTTTTGTTGCAGGGGGGGAACAGCTGCACTGGGAAGCAGAGATTCCTACCAAAAGCTTGACAATACTGACTGCATCTTCAACTGAACTACGGAAGATGCTTGATTTGAAGATACTTTTTTCTTTTCATCAGGAAGAGAGCCAAGAGACACTAGAGCCAAGCAGCAGCAGCAGCAACCATGCCACAGCATCCCCGTGCCACAGGGCCAAGATGCAAAGTGGTTTACTCAAAGCCACGCAGACAGAAGCGCTGGAGGTGCAACTAGTCATGTGGCCTCCTCTGGCACCAAGTCCGAGGTAGCCAGAGTGTGGTGCTCAGACCTGTAACCATGGCCACGCACGGGATGCAAGCCACATCACCACAGACAAGCACGTATGGCCTGCAAAAGTCAGTCCTGGGGATCTCCTTCTCTCTGGAGGATTATTAAAATAGTCCAGGATAGATCCAGGGAAGAAACTTGAGAGTTCCTAACATCAGAAGCACTTGAGCTTTATTGCTACTGAAAGAACATTAGCTCTCCCCAGAGTCTAAAACTGTGGCTCCTGAGCTGATAAGCAGCTCCCAGTGCAGGAGAAACCGCTACCAATGTTTCACAGCAGGAGCCATGCAGTCTATCCACAACAGCAAAAAGGGCAGGTGAGATCACCACACTAAATTAAGGCTTATCCACTCTCCCCTCTCATGACACATCAGTGAGCTTACCTCTCCCCTCCTGGCTCCTCCGATGGCTGTGCTGTAGAGAGAACACAGCAGATTAAGTCAGCCAAGTGAAAAACACAACCCGACATTTTTACCACTTGAACAGAGTAGAGGTGGAGACGTATCATCCTCAGCTAGGGATGCACCCTGAGGACCTTCTTCGTGCTCTCATGCAAGCAGGAATCACCAGCTTGGAGTTTGAGCTGTGCAGACTTCAGTGCATCATGCCTGGAGCCAGAGCACTGGTCTCAGGGTGCCCCAGCACACCTTGTAACCTGTGTTGGCAAACACGTGGCATGACTCTTATATTCAAGGTGCACCCTGCCGCTAGCACGTGGGCTCTCTGCTGCAGGGACTGTACAGTTTGCCCCAGCATCCCATTCGTCTGGGCAGTGCCACCCCCAGGGCAGCTGCCTAGCCCTTGTCATTCACAGAGGGCTGCCAGCATGGTCCCTCAGCTGGGCAAAGCTTCAGCTCCCACGTCAGAGCTCAACATGGCACTAGCAGGTCTGAGCTGCATTTCCCACTGTCCGGCCCAGACCACAGTCCCTGGCAGGATGCTGTGTACAAATGCCAGAGATCTCCCTGCTGTCTCTATCCTTGCCCACAGAATTAAGCAACAAATAGCCATTTTGTGTATAATTATCTAATTTTAGGGCTGCTTTATGTCCCCTGACAGCCCTTTGTGCCAGGCACAGATATAACTACACTACTAAGGTCTGGCAGTCTGGGTAAGAGCAAGGGAAAGCTTCTCCTATTCCTCTCTGCACCCAGCCCATGGACTTAGTCCATGCAGTACTGAAGGGAGGAGCAGTGTTTCAATGGCAGAGGTCACATATGATTAATAAAAATATAAAGCTCTGTCTTTAGATACATAGAGGGAAAAAAACCCCAAATATTTCTATGGCAACTGGAACTCATGAGCCTGGCTACCCATGGATTTCAGTGTCCTGGCTAGCTGACCAGTGTCTGGGGATGTACAGGGCTCAACCAAAGCTCTTGCAGCAACATAGCCTTTATAAGTCTCCTGTGTTCAACACGCCCTGATCACGCTGTAAAGGCCCTTTGAGCCTAATGTCCTAAAGCTGGTAGGGACAGGTACATCTTTGATGCTGTCTGGCCCACAGCAAACTTGATTCAGGCTGTTCAAGAGGTTCTGAAAATCAGTGGGACCCTATGCCCCACACTGCATGTCACCACATAAACAGGACTAAAATAAATGTAGGAAGGCTATGTTCAAAATCCAGGCTACTTGTTGGAAATGGGCTTAAAAATGTGACGTGAGCAAAAAGGGGTCTGAATCCTCCCTGGAGTCATCAGCCAGATGCAAAGCCCAAGAGCAGCAACAACTCCCCCAGGGAAACGCACAGAAGAGGTGAACATCTGTCACTGCCAACACCCAGCGAGACTTCAGACTCCAGTTCAAGCCGCAGAAGAGAGCAACTGCTCGTAGCAGCCTTGCCACCATTCTCCCAAGACACAGGATGTTGGGCCAAGTATGTCAGACTCCTCCTACCGCTGCAGGCACCGCACCAGCCGGCTCGCATGGTGCAGTGGAGCGGGAGGCCATCCGCCCAGGGGAGGAGGCAATTCTTTGAGAGCGTGACCCAGATTTCCAGTAATCGGGCCTGACAAGAGGAGTCAACTGCTCTCAGATTGGGCTGCCCATCCGCTCCTCTGCCCACAACTGTTCGGCACAGCGGCTGGGGCAGCTGGCGAGCACTGCTCACAAAGGGAGCTCAGGGTGTGAAGTGAATGTTATGGATGCAGCTCCACCCCCACGGGGCGGTAGCTTCTCTCGCGTGACCGCTGTTGCTCTATTTTGTTATTGTGCTCAGGAATCTAAAGCTGCTTAATCGCAGCATGCAGAAATCCAGCTATATCTCAAAACCTCAGCTATTACCTGCACTAAATCACCAAATAAACTACATCTGGCACTGGCCTGTCTGTGACAGCTGGCTATACTGGTTGTACCAGCTAGCAAATGAGGTGCTGGGATGCTCACCATACTCTGCTGGACAGATGTGCCAGCAACACAGTAAGCGGGGTGGCACAGGAATCCCACTCCTCTCCGACTGGCTGCAGTAATGCAAGCCATCCAAAATATGCCAGCAGAGGGAGTGAAACAATTCTCCTCAGTTGCTTCGGAAGGTTTCAGAGACACTTTGGGGAGCTGCAGAAGGTTTCAGCAGGCTGCTGAGTGTTCACGTGATTTCAACTATCCGGAAAAACACAATCTGTCTTTAAAATCAACAGTATCTTGTTTCCTGCAGTGGAGTAGTCTGCCTTCTGTCCATACCAAAACACTGGAGTCTTACACCAGTTGGAGGAACAGCCCAACCACAAAAAACCTAGAGCATTTCTGACAGGACATGTTCACTTAGGTAAGACTTAACTCCAACCTGTGCTGCAATACTGTCTAGCACCAGTAAAACTAAGCCAGCAAGCCCGATACCCACAGCTGGCCTCAGATCATCAATAACTGGCTGAAATCTTGCTGTCGGCATTTCACACCAGATTGTGGGTTAATACAAACCACTTGACGTACACCAGACTCTTCTGGGAGACCAGTCAGCCGCGCAGGAGTTTAGGTTACACGTTGGTACTGACAAATTATCGCTGATGGATTCCTTGGCTCTTACAGGTTTTCAACACTTCCTGAAGAGGCATTCTTCATCTGTGTGTAAACTTTAGCTAGAAAGCAGGGGCCCTTTTTAAGGAGTACCAGCGTTCAATTGCAACGCAGGCTTTGCTAAAGCTCTCTCATGTTACACTCTCCAATGCTGACCAAAACACAGCTGCCCAACAACAGTACAGAAAACAACCCTACTTGATGCCCATTTTCAGGAGAAAGTAGAGGTGCTTCTTAAGTCCTTAAACAATATTTAAGTGGAACCCCACACAGAGGTGGTTACATATGGAGAAAATACCCTGTGCGTGAGCTGAAAATATGCAGTCCTTTCTGACAGGACCTAGAAAGGTTGGGCATCTTGCTGCTGTTAGTGCATCCCTGATCACAGTGTGTGAGTAACTGCAAAATATACGCTGAGGTTTTAGCATTCCTTCAGAAGTGATGTTATAAGCAGTCACCTGAGACATACAGAACTGCCACAAGCTGAGGTTTGTGTATATACGTGCCGACTCTTGAAGGTGTGGTACTGACCTACTTCCAAAAGCTCCTGGAAAGGCTTACAGGAAGCACTGAGGAGGAAAGCCACAAAGCTACAGCTCTGCTCCAGCAGGAAGCGAGAACCACACAAGAACCCTTAAGTATTCCACAGTGCCAATTCAACAGGCGGCCCCTCAGGAACGCAGAGCACTACTCCTTCCTTGTGGAGGCTGAGGAAACATGGTCCAGTGGACCGTGTCAAAATCAGGGCTGTGATCTAACCAGGCACATCAGAAAGGTGTCCCTGTTCTTCGCTGTCAGCAGCAGAAAAGCAGCAAGGAGTGAAATATGGGGAAGGACATCACTGAGGAGTGGCTCAGTAGGATGTGCACTGACTTCTTGCAGAGCTGATGACACAGGATGAACCTAACCCCTGGTGCGTTGTTTTGTTTGTTTTTCTTTTTTATCCCTCACTGCTCTGCATCATATAAATTGATTTCAGTATGGATTTCCTATTTCTTCTGTGATAATACAACTTTTACAGGCCTGGTACTTGCTGGATTGATTCTACCCCCACCTGCCTCAATGACACCATTCTGTATTGGACACCAGGCTTGTGCATTTCTGGACATGTTTCAAGTGAGATATTTTGGGTTGGCTTTAAACTATTCCCTTAAAAATCCAATGTTGAATAAGCAGGAAATTAAATTGGCCAGTCCAGTTCGGCTGCCTAGTTACCTGAACCACACAAAGCAAACAGTTTCAAGCCTACAGCTGAAACATATCTAATCTTATCAGGACTTCTGTGAAAGCACCCTTTAAGTCAGTACCCCTTTAGGTCAAATAAAGGGCACCTTACAAACACACATATAGAGGGGCTTTCATTCAGAAAGCCTCCCTAGAGTAGCGGGGCAGGGATGGAGGGCCCCAAGCTGCCTTTGAACAGCAGCAGTAGATGCAGTAGGCAGGTCTGGGTCCAGTGGTTTAATAAATTCCAATGAAGGAGGCACTCAAAGCAGACAGCAGCCAATCCACGCCTATCAACGTTCTAAGGCTGTTCCTCTTGTTGCTTTTGTGTCTAATGTCGGCAAAGACCCTTCAATAAATGAGAAAGATAAGTGAAGTGATCAGACTCACCTACTAGCTGGAGACCAGATGCTCTTCAGTACAGGTACAATATACTAACTGTCCCTGCTGTCAGACCTCATCATCCACTCTGCTACCTGCCACAAGAAGTGGCTCTCATCTGCTCTGCCTCTTTCAGGGCATAAGCCCATGCTGCACTTCACTAAAACCAATACACTTCAACCCCCCGTTTCCTTCCCCCAGCTCAGCTGGGCCTATTTGCTCCGACCTGGAATGATCTTTTCGCCACAACATTTGCAGGAGGGAAAGGACATAGCAGAAACACTGCATCATCCCTGTCACCAGCTTCCCTGACAAGCTAGCTGGGCCCCCTTAGTCACTCTCAAAATTAGCTGCTCCCAGAACTTCTCAGCCCTGGGAGCAATTCTCCCCATGCCCAGAGTATTAGGATACATCCTAAGTATTAGGATACATCCTAATACTCTGACACAAATAGGCAAGAAGCAGCACCAGTACCAAAGCCTGCAGTTACTGTAAGAACAGGACTTACACGATGTATGAGAGAGCCAGGAAAGAACTGGCTGTGGCCATCGCCCAGCAGCTGGTAACACTAGAACTCTGTCACTAGCTACACTGCTACTCATCACATACCTGAAAAATCAAACAGGAACCTGGGCTTCCACTTCTCCAGCAAGAGGATGCCAAGAAGGGACATGCTGAGGAGAAAGAGGGGTCTCAGGGAGGTGGAGGAAAACAACCTAGAAATCAAATGACACATTGTTAGGCAGGAAAAAGGTGGCAAGTTACTGCTCTTCATGAGCAAACAGATACGGCTCAGTGTACAGCAGAGCAGACTGCTACCAGCCACTGCAGCAAGCATTGTACTCTGCAGACACCCACCCCCGCCACAGCACGTTATCAAATGGTGCCTTTGCCCACCACTAGACAGCTGACTACCTGCCATCTCCCAGCACTCTCCTCCCCTGCTCCTGAGCTCCTCCTTCGGTTGTAAAACAAGGCTAATGCTCCCTTGTACAAGTCCTTCTGAATCCTCAAGGTGGAGGCTCTAGATAACATAAATACAGATTGCTGTAGCAGAAGACTGGTTGAGAATTATCCTGTTTGCTGAAAACTTAGTCCTACGCATCATCACAAGGTCCAGCATTACCCACAGGTAGCACCAAAACACATCCTGTACCTGCTTCTAGATGCCCGTTCTTTTATCACAAACCTCTCCCCGTTTAATCAGAGACTAGCACTTAAATGGCTCAATTGCTCACTTGACTCTATCGTAAAACCTTTCACGTCCCTCAACAACACATTGGCTTGAGCCAAACACCAGCTCACGCAACACTACTCATACACAGACATGTAATCCCACCATCAAAGAGTTTATCTCCCCACTCCATATAGATTCAACTGCAAAGGTTCCAGGGTGGTGCTTGTGCCAGCAGTGTCTGTCTGCATTGCTCCTTTCCTCCAAACAAGAGCATCAGCACTTCCCTCAAGCTCAGAGGAGATCTTTTTAAGTCTCTCCAAAAACAACTGCCAGGAAAATGCATTCACCCTCTCTCCTTTAATGAAAACTCCTTTCCAGAAAGGAAAAGTCACTCTGCTATTTTACCTTGCTCCTCTTCAGCAAGTATTTGCCAATAACTATCTCAAATGCATCAAACTGATCAGAGTTGAAGAGCATCTCGCTGTGCAGTGCGGGGAAGGGCTGTGCTCCCCACCAAGGCACGGTCAGGGGCAGAGCACTTGGAAGACAGATCCGTCTCACTGGGCAGTACAGAATGAAAGCCGCATGCTTTCCAAAGGCTTACAGGACCTGTAATGACCTAAACAACGTTTTTATCCGTTCTCACAAGACAACAATTCTGTAGCTTAATGCGTCAGCTCTGGAAGAATTTTCTCCTATTCCGCCTCATTTATGGATTGCAGTTAAAGGATGCTGGCTAAATCCTCGACGGGACCGTAAATAATTCCTCCCACTCTGTGATATTTAAATCTCTCTCAGCCGTCCTCTATTCTGGGCATTCTCTGTTCATCTCGACCTTTTTACGCACGGTCCCTTAGCCGTCATTGTCTACCAGCCCTGCCATCTCATGGCATGCCTCTCCCCATCCCACAAACTTCAAAGCTGTGCATTCAGACCTTTCCAGCTGGTAGAGGAGTTCAAAACCATTTAAGTACCCAGCTACCATGTACGCCTCTGATAATCATATGGATGAGGGAGCAGAATGTAAGTGGCCTCCTCAGAGCGACTTCAAAGTATGTTTGGTCACATACTTTCCTCTTTTCTGACTTCTGCATCTGTCCCTTCCTATTTCATCTGCAAC
>NW_010521621.1:0-534 GCF_000687285.1 Phaethon lepturus | reverse complement strand
TCTTTCCCTGGCCAGTTTTGACCTTTTCTGATGGGAAAGCCGCTGGCTGAGAGCTTTTTTTGCAAGTAAAACTGACTCACTGTTTATACAAACAAACAGGATGTTTTTCATTCCCATCCACAGCTGGGCTCTGCCACTCACACTCCCAGCTCCTCGTGCCGCTGTCCTGCCTGAGAGGGAGAAGGGGGAATACACTCACTCCCAAACCGAGTGGCCTCGGCCTTAACATGAAAAATCAGCACCCTCCAGAAAAAGATTAATGAGCAGAAGAGCTTAAATACAACGCCACACGGCAGCCTGCTGCTGCAGGAGGCGATGGGGCTTACTGACCACGATTATGGGTGAAGTGAACCGATAAAGCATGGATGCAAAAATTAACCAGAAACGTGCCTGGGCGAGCCTCCAGTTGGGCCCAGCTGCATTTTATTATCGCAGGGCAAATCCTGCCCAAGCTCTTGGCACCTTCTGCCCTCAGGGAGGGGCCCGTTTATGCTTGTCGGAAAACAGTACGGTTTCCCCTGGCTAAGCACATCC
>NW_010521620.1:0-253 GCF_000687285.1 Phaethon lepturus | reverse complement strand
CTCGCCAACCTCTGTAGGCACCAGAAATGTCTTAGTTTAATGGGACGAATGGCGATACCGAGGAGACGGCACGTGGTACATGTGTCCTGCCCGTCCCCCGGCTCCCAGCGTGATCCCGCCGTGCGCAGCGCTCGCGGGGTGGCAGCTGCCGGGGCAGCCACTGCGGCCACATGTCAGACAGGACTTGGAGGCACGTCGGGGACCGTGTGGATCCCCGGCCAGCCGCTGGGCGCAGGCGGCGGGCCCCCCCGGG
>NW_010521619.1:448-1439 GCF_000687285.1 Phaethon lepturus | reverse complement strand
AGTCTCCAGACGACGCAAAACCCCAAAACGCAGTCTCCAGACGACGTCTCCAGTCGTCTCAGCTTGCTGCCTTTCCGGCATGGGCACCGGAGACGGGGGCAAAAAAGCTTGGCTAGCTTCCTTCCTGGCCCCGGTGCCGGGCTTCAGGACACGTTCCTGCCTGCCACATGTGCCATCGCGGGCGTCTCCGAGCAGAGGAGCGACCGAAGGAATCCGCATGGCGAGGCGTGCGGCTGGTCGCAATAATTGCAAGGCTGAGTCTCGTTTTCTGTTCAGTGGTGACGGCTGGAGGGGTCGGGGCGCAGCGGGAGGGTGGCTGGATCCTGCTGCCGTGGTAGAAGCGGCTCTTCAAAACGCGCTTTGGGCTTTCCTCTAATCCGCATCATCCCGTGTAAACCAGGGAAAAGGCCCAATGAAATCCGTGGAGAGAGACTGGTTTAAAGCCGGGCGGCTAAAACGTGCGGCACGCTTTCTCGTGGCGTCAGAGGATGGCTACTCCGCGCTGGCCCCATCTCCTGCGTCCTGAGCGAGCTTGCAACTGCCAAGGAGCCCTCCCCATCTCCCACCAGCGAACTGGAGGCCCCCTGAGCTTCGAGGGTGGGAGAGGCTGATTATCCGCGCGGGAGCGCGGGATGCTTCGCTGCGCTAGCCCGGCGCTGAACCGGCACTGAGCGGGGCTCGGTAAGAGCCGGCTACTCCGCGCTGGCCCCATCTCCTGCGTCCTGAGCGAGCTTGCAACTGCCAAGGAGCCCTCCCCATCTCCCACCAGCGAACTGGAGGCCCCCTGAGCTTCGAGGGTGGGAGAGGCTGATT
This sequence comes from Phaethon lepturus, assembly GCF_000687285.1. Taxonomy (NCBI): domain Eukaryota; kingdom Metazoa; phylum Chordata; class Aves; order Phaethontiformes; family Phaethontidae; genus Phaethon; species Phaethon lepturus. The sequence continues at coordinate 626 of NW_010521619.1, read as the reverse complement.
ATCCGCGCGGGAGCGCGGGATGCTTCGCTGCGCTAGCCCGGCGCTGAACCGGCACTGAGCGGGGCTCGGTAAGAGCCGGCAGGGCTCGCCGGCTCATCTCCGCCTTCCCTACCTTGGCCTCGGTGTTTTCTAGCAAGCCCGAGGACGAACCCTCAGGGTTTCCGTGGATCTATAGTAC
>NW_010521619.1:0-413 GCF_000687285.1 Phaethon lepturus | reverse complement strand
GAGCTGTGCTGTGTAGGAGCCGTCAGGGCTCTCCGGCTCATCTCCGCCTTCCCTACCTTGGCCTCGGTGTTTTCTAGCAAGCCCAAGGACGAACCTTCAGGGTTTCCGTGGATCTATAGTACGGATGGAAAAAAACACCCCAAAACGCAGAACAGTTCTGGGGCTTTTCTAGTTCTGGGGCTTTCCTAGTTCTGGTTTTGACCGAAGCTCCTAAATGAAACGGAGGAAAAAAAAATTAAGCCGGGGATCATTTGAGATCAGCGGCAACGCTGCGTTTCAGCCGTGGTTTCCTGAGCTGTTGCTGCTGATCCGGTCTCACAGAGCTGAGCCTGGAGACTCTGCCCGGCCTTTGTGCTCGCTCTGCATCAGCAAAACGGATCCTGGGTGCCAGGAACCGGTGAGCGCAACACCCC
>NW_010521618.1:7243-7564 GCF_000687285.1 Phaethon lepturus | reverse complement strand
ACCTGTCCACGGGGGGAGCCTGCTGCGCTTGCAGCCACCCAAAGCAATCTGCCTCTGTCATGCAAAGTAACCTGGAGACCGACACAAACAGGAGCTGAGATGCTACTGCTTTGTGCGTTTCGAGTGCTGATGGCTGCTCCTCCGCTCTGCCCAGGTCCCGCTGCGCTGTGCTGGGCCCTGAGCCCTGTGGGTCAGTCCAGCCTTGCCCTACCCTGCGTTAGTGGTCCAGAGACATGTCACTGGGCCAGCTGCGCTGAAGGGTCCGCGGTGTACGAGAAGTGACCAGCCCGGCTGTCTTGGGGGCCTCCTGGAGCAGCCTCA
>NW_010521618.1:0-7190 GCF_000687285.1 Phaethon lepturus | reverse complement strand
CCCCGCCACATGGGCGGGGAAGGCACCTCCCAGCGTCTGTCTCCCATCGCAGAACTGCTTGGGGCTGTCGAGAAGGGACTGGGGCAGGTGAAGGCCCTGGAGCAAGCCCCCAGCCCCAGGGGGTGGTGAGCAGCTCCCTGGGCTCCTGGCCCTGCCAGCTGCACATGCACCAGGCTGGCGGCTCTCGGGGCTGCGCACCGGCGCAGCCGGCAAACGAAGTGGGTTCTCGGTGTCAGGAGGGAGAGGGCTTCTGGGGGGACGGGTGGTGCTTCCTGTGTGGCACAGCATGCCAGCTGAGCAGCATGTCTGCCCCTCCGCCGCAGGGCCAAACTGAGCTGAAGCAGGCATGCCTCGCACCTGCGCCCGAACCCCAGCCGTGCCGCTGTGTCTGTGCAGCCCAGGTCTGAGCTCTCTGCTGTGTTTCCAGCTCCAAATGGTGGGGCCGGGTGAGGAGTATTTCTCTGCCGAGAGCAGACTCGCAGGCACGTGCAGAGGGTGCCGGCTGCCCTCACGGCTCCTAGGGACCAGCTGCCTCCTCCGGTTGTGCTCTGGAGAGCACGTGGAAGAGGTGTGGGACGGGCTGTAACGGTCATGTAGATGTGCTCCAGCATGTTTTGTGTTTGTCCTGTAAGGGAGGACCTCTCTCGCCCACTCGTGAGGACTCAGAGGCTGCCCACAAGGCCAGCTGGTTTGGAGGGAGGTCCCACAGGTGCCTGCGGAAGGGTTCCCATGGTGAGACGGGGACCTGGAAGTCCTTGGGTGGGACAGAGGGGCTCACTTCTGTCCTGCTGGAGAAAAACAGGGAGAGCAAGCAATACCTGGTCTCGTAGAGGGAACATGTTTCACTGTCTGCCCCTGCCCAATTGCTGTCCCATCCCACTGGGGGCCCTGGAAGTCCCCAGCCCTGTGGCTTTAGCTGCTGGGCGGTGAGAAAAGCGGGGTTGTGGACAATCTCTGCTCTGTTCATGCCCTTCTGCAGGCGCGCTGGCAGGAGCTGCAGAAGGGCACGAAGCCCCAGGCTGAGCCTGCAGCGGGGCAGGGTGCCGGCAGTGCATCATGCGGCTCAGGGGGTGTCCTGGAGCAGTGGGCAGCAGGCGTAGGCTGGATGCACACATGTAGCTTCAGTCGAGAAAGGTCAGGTCCCCTGCGACATCCAGGCTGGGAGACGAAGGTGCCTCACGCCTGCTCTAAGCGTAGTCCTGTTGAATGGTATCACTGATTTATATTTATAAAAGCGGAGGCTGAATTTATTAGATTTATCTCTCTTAATTGTCAAGGGTGAACTATTTCCCTGTGGATAAATAGCAGCAGAAACACCCTACTCATGTGTGTCAAATGTAGTAGAAACCCAGAGATGGAGCAGCTCTGATGGCGCATCCTCTCCCAGCCTCGCGAGGGGGGCACCAGCTGCACACCGGACCTCTGCACGGGGTGGCTCCTGGCCGCTGCTCCGTCCCACTGTTGGGTGTTTGTCTTGCCACACAGAGACAGACCAAGCCCCAGAAAGCCAGTCTGACTGAACCGGGCTGAAAAGGGCGAGTGGGGGCTAGGCTGCAGTGGGAAAAGGGCTTGCCAAGCCACAGGCAGTCCCCGCTGCCGGAGGGTGCTGCCCCTTTTAGACACTGTGATTGCTTCCTTAATTTCAGGTGCCAGAAAACATGGAAATTGCAGGTTAGGACTTGATGGGAGACATGGGGTTGTTGCAAAGAGGACGGCGAGCTGCCAGGACAGAAGCGGGCTGGGAGCGGAGCTGCCGTACGTGCTCTGTGGGTGGGTGGACACTGAGAGGCAGGAGTGTATTTCGGAGAGGGTTAACAGTGCAGCGAGGGCTCCTGCGCCTCGTTGCCTTCCCCGGAGTCTGCATTTTTATGCTGATTGGAAGCCTGCGCTGTGTGTGCTGCTGAAATTGAATGTCAGGCTTTTGATTTTGTTGCTGGTCTCTAATGAAATTTGACATTTAATGGTGAGTGCAGCGGCAGCGTGTGTGTGTGTGATCGGAGCTTGATTAGCGCGCTCTAATTGACAGTAATTAGGCAGCTCCCTGATTGTTTCTAATTCTGCTATTAATTGTAAGGAACAGTATGATTGAGGATAAATTTGGTGCGTTGCTGCTGGGGATGCAGCTTCTTCAGCTCCGTATCGGAAGCCTATTGAGACCATCATGCTCGGGTTCCTAAGTGTGGCAACCCCAGTCACCTCGTCTGGCAGAGCAGTGCCGCGGGGGATCGATGCTTCTGCAGCGGCAGCGCAGATCCCAGGACCTGGGTCTGCACCTGGGGGACCCGAGAGCACCTCCTGGGACTGTCCCTTCCCAAAAAGCACACATCGCTCTGTGAGGACGCTGCTGTGGAGCAGTACGCGCAGGGATGTGCGCTGAGGGGTTGGTGTGTCGGGCTGCCCCCAGCGATGCCACTGTGCTTGTCCTGGCTACGTAGATGCCAGCGCTGCCTCTGTGTGATCATCCCAGATGAATCCCAGTGCAGAGCACGTCCAGCCTGACCCAGCCTAAGGAGCCTGAGCTGGAGCGGGCGTTGGAGCTGCCCCGTGTGATGGGGCTGAGTACAGGTACTGTCCTGTCTCGTGCGACTGTGCATTTTGAGTCAGGTGGAGCCCCAGGGCTGTCTTCAGGACGCTTGGTTGTCTCTAGAAAGAGCAGACTGTCACTGTCTTGCTGTACATTACTTTCTTTATCTTTGTTCGCAGCTAACGGTACTGCCGATTCTCTCAGCTCCAGCCCGAACATTTCCAGTGCTGCCAGCCCGAAGCTGGAGCCACCTCCGTCACCACATGCGAACAGGAAGAAGCATCGCAGGAAAAAGAGCACAGGGACGACTCGGCCTGATGGCCCCAGCACAGCAGCAGAAGGTAGGAAAGGTCTGCTGCCGGGGGGCAGCTCCGCTGGCTCAGAGTTCTGGGCACCCAGGAGTCCTGCTGGGCTCGCCAGGGCCCTTGGAGCACTGCTCGTCCCAGCCAGCTTGTGCTTAGCCATGAAGGAGCAACCTGCCCTTCTTGCTCTGCCCTTGATTTCTCACCTGCAGTGGAAGCAGGACTGCCATCATGCCCGTGACTACACATGCTATTAGTGGTCATAATAATTACTAACTGTCTTAGCAAAGCTGAAAGCACACCACATAGTTAAGGTGTGCTTAACTATGCTTAAGGTGTGCAGACACTTTCTACCACAAAGAAGCACCTATTTCTGTTGGCTTGTAAATTTGCCAAACTTTCATCATTTAAAAGACCTATGCTGGCCATCTGCCTCAAACCTTTGGAAGAGTTTATCATCTACTTCAGGAAACCAGTTGAAGATGTATACGTTGCTTTGCCTATGCTAAAAGTACTGATGTTTTTTCTGCTGAGAAACTTCGGTGTCTCTGTGGTTTCTGAAGAGGGACCCAAAGCTTGGCAGGGAGCCTGCAAGGCACAGTGAGGTACATTCTGCTGTGAAAAGCCATCCACATTTGTCCAGGTAGAGACTAGCTTGGCAACCACATTCTCCAAAGCCTGCATCTATGGTTACTGTCTGTGGAAAAAGTGATCCTCAGTCCTTAAATTTTGACTTTATCCTAGGTTATCCTGTCCCACAGCACTCAATAAGCTTTTGTAGTAAACCAAAATAAAGATTTAATTCAGATGACCAAAGGCAGGAGGCGTTTGAAACTAATGTGTGCTATAAACAAACCAGAAAATTTTAGCCCGTACATTTGTTAGCCTGTACCTAACAAAGCATGCTGCGGCTGTCCTGGCATCTTGCTCCAAATCACAGGTCAGTCTGTAGACCAGCAGCCCGGCCTTTCCATGGCAGAACAAGTTCTGTCTCTTAGAGGTGGTGATGATCTGTGTAGGAGTTCGGCAGTTCTGTTGTTCAGTCTTCTCTGTTGTAGTTATCTTCATCTGGAAACCACTGAGTTTAGGAAAGACTTCCCCTTTGTGGTGGTTGATTCAGGCATCTTGAGCATCATTTGAGTCTATAATATACACTGGATGTCTCACAGAAAGCAAGAAGCATTCTCTGTGTTTACATTTTGTTAAACAACTGAGCTTATGGGTATATGTTGACTCTTCAGACATGTTACTGCCCTTCCTCACATCAGCTCTCAGTTTGCAGTTGTCAGTCCAGTCCTTTGGCAAAAAGAGAGACATGTATTCTTTGTATGTCTGAAAAGTGGGATACCAAGGAGTAGAGCGACTTTGCACCTACATGTAGGACTACGAAAACACATGCAAAAGTACTGTGGCCCATCCTGTAAACAGTACTCCAAGAGAGCATGGAAATACTAGAGAGAGTTGTAAAGAAGGTCCCAAAACTGAGTCGGGTCTGATGAACATATTTATGATGTGGACATCAAGTTATTCAGCTTACCAGAATGAGGACTGAGAAGCAAAGAACTGATGTTTTCAGTACTTTGGGAGAAAGAAGTCTGGTCATGCAAGGCTGTTCAGCATAGCTGATGGGGGCGTATGAGAAGGTGCAGAGGCTGGGATCTCACGTTACACAAAACTGAATACAATTTTTTAGTGGAAAAGGTAATTAAATGTGGGCACACTTTAATGAAGCAGTAATGTGGACTAACCACTGCTCAAAGTCTTAAAATTAACTGTTACTTTTCCGCAAGAGGTATGTGAACCGGCCCCTGACAGAATTCCCTGCCCTCTGCACCCAGGTGGGCAGACCCAGTGCGGAGCCGAATCACACGCCCCTTTTCAGGCAGACGATCCCCTGCCTGCCGTACCTCTGATTGGCACCGGGTCTCCCTGCCTGGGGCACCCTCCTGGGGCAACTTCTTTTGTCTCTCCCCTGCCCCCAGCACTTGGACTGCTCCCCAGAGCTGACGCAACTCGGGGTTCTGCGCCAGCTCGTCACCAGGACCAGGCAGCCCAGGGCGGATGCAGAGTGACTCTGGGACTGGTGCTTGGCTTGTCTGCATCCCAGGCGCTCAGGGCAAGCACTAGACTGGAGTCACTGTCCTGCCTGGCTGCATGCATTGGAGGTGGAAACCGGCAGCAAGCAAATAAGAGGTAATGAGCCTCTGTGTGAGGTCCCATCCTGACGTCTCAATGGGCAGCAATTGGTTCCAGCTGTGAACCCGGGGCTGAGTGCTGCCCCACGTCATGACTTATGTGCGGACTGGTGTCCATAAGTATGTCTTATTCTTCCTTGAATCTTTTTTAGCTGCTTTTGAACAGTTACAGTAGTTTTTTTCACTGCAGGATAATCTGAGGTTTTTGCTGTTGCATAGTCAACATGGTGAAAGCATAAAAATCGCCTTGCAGAGAGCAGGGCTGCCGTGTTCCCTGGCAGAGCTGCCATCCCCTGTGGTGCTCAGCCCACTGTGGAGGGTACACTGTCTTGGGAGGAGCGTGGGGGACAGCCCAGTGACCAGCTGTGCTCTCCACAAGCTCACACCAGCGTGGCCATGCCAATGTGGGGAGCAGTGCTGTCGGGAGCCCCCAGAGCCTCCTGCCAGGAGCCATGTCAAGCCAAGCAGGGTGTCGGGCTCAGCTCTCCGTCGCAGTGTCTCTCCCAGGCACAAGCGGCAGCAGGGGAGCGCAGAGGAGCCGACGGCTTGGGCTGCAGCCAGGCTGCCTTCGGGTGCACCCAGCCCAGCACCTGCGTGTGCAGGGCACGAGCGTCTCAGGTTAGCATCCTGGGAAAGTTGGTGAGGTCTGGGGATAAATTGCCATCAGTTTATCTCATTTAGGAGGTAATCAGAGCCGGGGACGTGCGGAGCAATTGAATCTTAGTTGTTCTGAAGTATCATAAATCAAACGAGCTGTTGCTTTTTTACATGGTCGCATGTTAAAGAGAGCGCAGTGTCAGGTTGCTAGGGAGCATCAGCAAACTATGGCAAGCGTGGTATTGGGCTGCCGGGGATGTCACCAAACCGGAGAATGCAGCTCGGGCTGTCAGGGAGCGCCCACAGGCTGGCAGACATGGTGTCAGGCTGTCAGGGGATGTCGCAGCAACCCCGGGAAGAGCTCGTCACTGCGGTGGGGTTGCAGCGTCAGCCTGCAGGGACCACCAGGAAAGTCTGCTCAAGATCAAAGCCCAGCAAAGCACTGCGGCCAGGAGTGCCCCGTCCTGATGCAGACAAGCCCAGAGCCCCCGCTGCAGCCGTGCCTCCTCCGTGCTTGGGACCTCTGGCCCCCGTTTCGGGCAGCTGGGAAGGCCCCAGGGAGCCACCAGGCACATCTGACGGCAGGAGCACCTTCGCGACGCTCCCTACGCCAGCATCCCCATGGCTGCCAGAGCTCCGGGGATAATGAACTTCTCATGTGCTTAAAGAGTGATGCAGGGTGCATGGCGAGAAGCTGACAGCCCCTTAATGTGCTTCTCAGTGGCGGCCAAACGACGCGGTTTTGTCTTTGTTTTTTAGTTTTAAAACCCACGGGAAATTGATGGCCAGTAAAGAGTTGTGTTGGGGCGATGTGCATGATTAATACCAACTGTCAGGGGCTGTCGGAGGCCAATCTCGGCAAGCTGGGAGTGTGGGGCTGAGCTGCGCTTACCAGATTGCTGGGGATTCCAGCTGCTGTTGCTCAGCTCCCGCCTGCCCCACGCAGCTTGTGTCACCCGTGCGCTCCCTTCCGCCAAGCCTCTTAATTCAGCGCTAACAAGTCACTCCTGCTCATTACGGACCCCGCAAGCTCCCCGCTCCATCCTGGTGGAGAAAGCAGCCTGTGCCTGCGCATCGCCACACACCACAGCTTATCCCCTGTCTCCATCAGCTCCACAACCCCCTCGTTCTGTGGTTCCTGGGGGGACCTCGCACAGCTCCATGTTGCCTCTCCGAGAGACCGTCGTGTGCGCATCCATAACCCCACGGGCGCATCTTGCAGCAAGCCTCCGCATGCGCCATGAAGCCCGTGCTGCCCGTGCCGTCCCTCCCGTGCCGGCAGCATGATCCCCCAGCCCCAGTGCATGCGCACACCCTGCATGGCCCTTCTGCTGCCTCCCAACCCCGCTGCGCTGTGTGCACATGCTGCGCCCCATATGGCATCCGCACCCCCCGATAGACACAGAAATTACGCTCTTGGTCCTTTGCGGTGACCCCCTCTGCGGTTGCCTCGGGAGCACCTTCTCTTCCTGACGCGCAGGCTCGACTGCCTTTGCCGTCCTTCCCCACGCGCGCACACGTTTGGGTGCCCCGCGGCGTGCCCTCTGTTGTACAGTCAAGTTTCCCCATCTC
>NW_010521617.1:0-470 GCF_000687285.1 Phaethon lepturus | reverse complement strand
GAGGCTGGCGGTTTCTTTCCCTGACAAGGACACCGAGGATGCCGGCGCTGCCGGGAGGTCGTGCAGCACCGTGGGGAAGGGTGCCGGGGAGAGGCAATTCGACTCGGAGGGACGAGCGCAGACAGCGAGAGCATCGGCCGTGGGAAATGAGTGAAAAACTGGGGACAAAGCAGCGAGGGAAGCATCTCGTGAAGGTCGGGCTTGAGCGAGGGGCGTTTATCTCAGCCTCTGCTTTCCAAAAACCAAAAAGCACCTTCAGCGTTGTGAAATGAGGGCAAGTACGGCAAACGCTGACAGCGGAGCCGTGACCCCAAGGGAGAGCCCCCAGGACACTAAGGGGACAGCGGGACCCCTCGGCCACAGCTGCCCCACGGGGTCAAGCTGAGTCTGGGAACAGATCAGGGGCCGGTCTTGGTGGTACAAAAATCAAATAAAAATAATTTTAAAAGCTCGGCGGAGCCCGCAATGCT
>NW_010521616.1:2119-3655 GCF_000687285.1 Phaethon lepturus | reverse complement strand
CGCTGGCGACGAGGAACCCCAAGCCGGGGACGTGCCGCCACATGAGGGGCTTTCGGCACCGGGGGACACAAGAGATAAGCCAGCTCTTTGCCCGCCGTCCCGAGCCTGGGTGTCCCTTGCAGGAGGATGAATGGCGTGACAGATGACAAACCCCTCTCCGTGCCCCGCGACATCGACCTCCGCCTGGACACCAGCCCCATCACTGCTGTGGATGCTCTCGGTAACCCCCACGGCCTCAGCTCCAGCACCCTTCCCGTGCACCCACTGCTCCCTCTGCACACAGGACCTAGGCGTCCTGGCACCCAGCATCGCCCTGGACCCGGGACCCTCGGCCGTGCCGGGGACCCCTTGCGGGTCCCTGCGGCGCGGTGACGTGTCCCTCCGTCACACCAGTGCTGCGTTATTTCCTGGACTACCAGTGGTTCGTGGATTTTGCTGCCTACTCCAGTGCCGTGTACGTCTTCACCGAGGGCTACTACTGCCTGGTGGACCCCCAGAAGGAGATGAACATCGGGGTGCTCTGGTGCCTGCTGACGGTCATCTTCTCCCTGTATCCTTCTGCTGACTTTCGGGGTGCGATTGCCGCCACCCACCAGGTCCAGGCTGCCGGTGGGCAGGAGGGGAAACCCACCATCCTTGTTTTTAACCCATTAAAAGCTAGTTGAGGTGGAGAACTTAGATTGATGGATTTATAAACCGCTCGCTGACGAGCTGCAGAAGTGCCTAATGAGAGCCTTCCCTGCAGAGAAGGTGGCAGTGGCCTAACGATGCAGATGCTTTACAACTTGCTAATGAGCAGGGGGGTCCCATTGGCATTGGGGGGGGTCCCAAAGTCCCTGATTTCCTTGACGGTCGCCCCTTGCCCGCAGCAAGGTCTTCTTCATGGTGATGCGCCATTACTTCCGCTCGGAGGAGGGGGGCGAGCGCTCCGTCTGCCTCACCTTCGCCTTCTTCTTCCTCCTCCTTGCCATGGTGGCCCTGGTCATCCGTGAGGACTACCTGGAGTTTGGCCTCGAGCCCGGTGGGTGAGGGGGGGATGGGGAGAGGCAGGCAGGCAGGTGGTCCCTGGGGGCTGCGGGCACCCCGCTCACGGGGGGTTGCTCCCCACAGGGCTGGCCGGCGTCAGCAGCAACCTGGAGAGCATCCTGAAGCAGCGGGGCTGGGAGTGGACGTGAGTTGGTGGTAGGGCGGGGAGGGAGGGGAACGGGGTTTTTGGGAAGCTTTTTGGAAGTTTGGGGTGGGAACCACTCCGGGGCTCACTGGGGACGGGGCTGAGCCATCCTCCCTGCACTACCTCCTCTCTCTGCAGGCTGCCCCTCGCCAAGCTGGCCTTCAAGCTGGGGCTGGTGGCCCTGTGCTCCTTCCTGGGCGCCTGCCTGACCTTCCCAGGGCTGCGCCTGGCCCAGACGCACCTCGATGCGCTCCGGATGGCGGCCGACAAGCCCCTGACCCAGTTGGGTAAAATCGGGGGGTGGGGAAGGAGGCGAAGGGGTCGGTACTGGCATCTCAGGGGCCGGGACCACCACTGGCTCTGTG